>NW_019154105.1:65362476-65437977 GCF_002288905.1 Enhydra lutris kenyoni | reverse complement strand
AAAAAAAAAAAAAAAAAAAAAAAAAAAAGAAAATCTTCCCCCAAGACTGGGGCAACTCTGTGCAGGCTTGGGGATCAAGCAAAGCCTCCAGGCTTAATATTAGTCAGAGCCTGGAAGCCAAAGTGCAGAGGGCAGGGGGAATACACATCATGCCCCCTGCTCCCTCTCAAGATACCCCCGTCCCCACCGCCAGAAACCTCACACCATGCTGGGTCTCCAGGAGTCAGGGCCCTGGGGCCTGGGACATTTAGGATCAGATCTGGGACTAGAGTAACAAACTGAATTTTAAAAATAAAAGCACTGAGGGGGGTGGGTGGGGGGATGGGGTGGCCAGGTGATGGATGCTGGGGAGGTATGTGTGGTGGTGAGCACTGGGTGTTGTATAAGACTGATGAATCACAGACCTGTTCCCCTGAAACAAATAATACATTATATGTTAATTAAAAAATAAAATAAAAGCATTTAATTCTTTAACTATCTAGTCTATATGTTTCTGAGTCATATAATTAGTCCCAAATGATCTGTCCACTAAGAAAAAAAGAAAACAGATCTAGAACTTAAGTTATTACTAAGTACTTTTTCAACAAATAATTAAGACATGGTAAGGCCACAAGTTTCAAATGAGTGACAGAATAATGAAGGCTCTTTTTACAGTGGGATAAAGGGTCAATTTGAAGGAGTTAACTGATCTTCCAAAATCTCTTTCCTTGTGTAACAAAGTTTCAAGAAATAAAATGGTGTCTTTCTGTCCTCTTTGTAACACCACACACATTCCTAGAAGTAATTCAAATTACAGCTCCATTTGTGTGCCTACAGAGTCATCTCAGGTGCAAGCAGCAGTGACTCCTAGAAGTTCGAAGAAACAGACAACCTATAGTCCATTCCTTAGAGCTCAAGCCAAGTGGACAAGTGACCAGTGGAATTTAAATGTCAAAGGATTTCCCTTCTTTTGTAGTAGGGCCCACGTATTTTTAGATCTGCTGAAAACACATTACGACTATTTCAAAAGCATCATCCCTTTCTGACATGGCTCACAACTATCATCTGTGGCACTGTCTCCACTGGCTCGTATGGCAGCACAACCAGTCACAGAGCACCTGTCAACCATTCCAAACGGCGCTTCTCAGCACATAGTGCAAAGCGCAGGTCTTGTACATGGAAATCTGTTCAACCGAAGGCCTCGCTCTTTTACTCTCCAAGCACTTCTGCTTTTCTGCTCAAGTGGATCACATCTACTTTCATTACAAAAGTTGGTTAAAGTATTTTTCTAAATATGAAAACAGAAGGACACCCATACACAATTTCTCCACCTTAATATAATCCACAGTATTTCCACGTGGTCATTTTCAGTGGTTATTTTTCCTTTTCATAGAACTTAAAATGTTTTCTTATTTCAACAGGTTAAATACTAATACATACTTCTGTATTCTCTGCTTTTCACCTAACATTACATCTTCCCAGTGCTGTGCTAGGGTCCAATATGGCTATTTAACATTTTAATTAAAAATCGGCCACACGTGGGCGCCTGGGCGGCTCAGTGGGTTAAGCCGCTGCCTTCAGTTCAGGTCGTGATCCCAGGATCCTGGGATCCAGTCCCGCATCAGGCTCTCTGCTTGGCGGGGAGCCTGCTTCCCCCTCTCTCTCTGCCTGCCTCTCTGCCTACTTGTGATCTCTGTCTGTCAAATAAACAAATAAAATTAAAAAAAAAAAAAAAAATTGGCCACACCAGCCACATTTCAAGAGCTCAAGGACATGTGTAGCTAGTAGCTGTTGTGCAAATATAGGACATTTCTGTCACTGCAGAAGTTCTGCTAAACAATACTGGCTTAGATTCTCTCCCATGTTGGACTAAGCAGAGTCATAGACTCAGCAGAACCCACGCACCCTCCTCCCTGTACCTGTGGACTGTATGAGACACTCCCCCTCACACCTGCAAGACGGGATGCTAAGCAGAGCCACTCTGAGACAGCACAGAGTACCAGAGGGACGGTCTGAGGGAAGTGGAAAACACCTGCCTTTGTGTTTGGTGGATCTCAAATGTCATCAGGTCAAACGGCACTGCAATAGAAAGTAATCACGAAAGGTTCAGAGACAATGTCAAACTGTATACAGAACAGCAAGGACCATGATGCTTACTGACAAAGCAAAAAGAAAACTGACAATAACCTGAATGGGGGCCAAATTTCGAGGTTCAAAATTCAGGAAGAAAGGTTATTTAGTCAAAACAGGGTGGATTATGCTGCAGAAACAAACAATCCCCAAATCACAGTAGTCAGGTCCATCCTGGACTGGCAGGAATGCTCAGCGTAATAATCACAGCACAACCACTCTGGGACTCTGCACACAAGATGACAGTGTGGTCACCAACCTTGAACCCTGTTAGTTCAGGAACCAGGGGCAAAGAAAACCTATGTCAAAGCATGCATCAGTGCTTTGGAAACTCCCTCCTGGGAGTGAGCCCCCATCTCCCCAGTTAAAGCAAGTCTCATGGCATCATTCCAAGCAGGGCTCAGGGGGAGCTTGCCTCTCCCATGCCGAGGAGGAGGGGAGAGCAGTAACAGGTGTCAACAGCCCTAAGAACTACTTTAAGAGGCAAAATGTGGGACTCTTGATAGGAAACAACTCTAAAGTCTAACACTATTGAAAACCAGCTTCTGGTCAACTTGGGGGGACTATTTGAAGGAGATAAATCAAAACACTGCCCCCCCCAAAAAAAACAACACCCACAAAAGAGACTAAAGTAACATGCTCAGGAAGGTTTCTGAAGGCATGAGCACTGCTGAAACATTAACACCTAAATGGCAACAGCCAACCCCTGCCCTACCTCCTCTAAGAAGCCATCCCTGACTACTTAAGGCCACACTACTCACTTTCTGTGACACTGGGGGCACTCACTTGTCCTCCCTGCTCTCTGCTTCTCAATGACACGCATTCACACTATTCTCCCAACGGCCTCCTGCATGTGGGTTCCTTCACAAGCAAGGCTGAAAGTTCCCCAAAGCCAAACTGTGAGATGTTCCACATGCTAATTAGCAAAATACTTGGGCCTTGGCAGGTGAGCAAAACTGTGTCAAACTAAACACGTTCCACATCTAAATGGAATAAATTCTGAGGGACAGCCTTGGGAAATACAATATTCCTAATGCTAGCATGTGTGGGAAACCACTGGGCCCCAGTCAAGTCCTCAGCTGCCAGGTGGGGAACAACTCTAGCCCAGGAGCCCTAGTTCACTCTTCCACCACTCACACATGTGCTGGAGGCGTGTGCCAGATACAGGGCACGCTGTTAGTGATACAAAATCAATGACCCTCAGGTTTGTTCCTTCTGTATTTACCAACCTACGTTAATGGGCTTTGAGCTTCATCCTGAGGTAATCAACTTGTACTTCTTCCTGCTGAAACCCACTGTCTTCCATCTTCCTTGATCTAGTTTGGTACTTTTGCAATTTATGCCTTCATATTTTACCTGGTCTTCCGCACTACAAATTTCACAATAAATTTGACAAAGTGCTCAATATTCAAGGGCCTGAATTACCTGAAACGGTCTTTTCATAATTCCTCAATTTTTGTATCAATGCGACTTTCACACACACACAAAAGCCTTTAAAGGGGAAGAGTAAAGGATATAAAAAAATATAAGTAGAAGAAAACAGAACAAAGAAAGTAGAAGCATGAACTAAGCTTTTAGATTCTACTACTTTTCACAAAGATCCTAAATATCTGCCCGGCAAATCAGAGAGCGCACATTTATAATGAGCTAATTACACACATGTACATCATCTCTGGGCGTCGATTTGGAACATAAGGGATCACTCATTTTCTTTAGTAGGTAGCAGGCCTTCAGAGCTAATGTATGGCCAGAAGAGAAAATCCATAAAAATCAGCCTAAACCAGAACTCTTATCACTGAAAAAATGACAGGCTAAAAGCTGGTCATATGCACCTGGTTAAGCTTCTGTATCTGAAAAACTATGGAGACAGGGAGAGTCAGACCTACAATTGCTTCCCCATCTAGAAACGTGCCAAGTCCTAGGAAGTGAATAAGGCTTCTAAGACAATATAAGCAATGAGACTAGTGTGAGACACGAGCGCTTTCCACGCAAATAGGAAGAACTGCATAAAGATTAAATTCCATTTTTACTAGCCAGGCTATCAGAAATACACTGACCACTATATATTCTCCAGTGACAATGAAAATGAATTCTTTTCATGAACGTAGGGTTGTTCTTATTGCTTAAAGGTCTTACTAAATTGCACACACATAACAGACCTGGTTAATCTCTAAGGTGAAAAGATAAGAAAAAGGAAGAACAGCTAGATAATGAGGACAGGTGAAATGAAAGGACCTGGTCGCACAGAGAATCAGAAGCACAGGATAGACTTCCAAAAGCAAAACAAACGGGAACTGTACCACATGTGTAATGAGACTAAAAGGGAAGAGCTTTTCAGTCCAGCCTGGAGAAACTCTCCCCATGGTGTGCTACTGGTGAGTGCTTACAGAACCCAAAGTCTGGGCCAGCCTCTAAGTTCTTAGAGTCCTAAAGGGGCTAACCAGAGGGAGATAAACTGCTTATGCAAAGTAACATTATTTTATTTCTAACTTTACTCCAAGGCCAGTTATTAGATGATTCATTCTCATCTGTTAATATTTCTGGTTTGAAAGCTGGGCTGATTTTCCAGCTGGGCTGATTTTCCCAGACCGAAATCTCTTTTGCAAGTTCCATTACAATAACCAGCATTTATCACTCATCTAGATCTTAATTAGACACCAGAATTCATTAGCAGGACTGCAAAATGGCAGCTTTTGTACCTTCAAAAAAGTCCTTATTGGAGACTTACAAAAATGTCGTTTTTCCCTAGAAAGGGCAAACCACACGTCGGGCACTTTACAGAATGAAAAACCATGCAGAAAGCCCTTTAGGTCAGAGAGCAGGCAGTAAGTGCACACACTGACATCTGAAAGCGTCCTCCTGCAAAGGATAATACAGCTACCAAACAAAAGCCAAACATTAAAACAAAGTTCATTATGATGAAATCCTAAAAACTGCTGGAAAGTGATGAAACTAAACTTCAGAAATTTAGAAATTTCAATTAGGAGAAACTATATGGATCTTCAATTCTAAGAAAAATTTTCAACACTAAACAACTTTTTTAGAAACAAAAAATCTAAACAAGCAGATTTTTAGAATTCTGAAAATGCAAAAGGCTCTACCATTATGAAAACCATTTAGTCAAGGATGAGACATTTATTAAATAAGATACTAGATCACGAGAGTATATCAAAATAGTTTCTCTGAGCGATACTGTTGCTTGTCCAACATCTATCTGTGCATAAAAATTCTACAGCTCCTGGGGCGCCTGGGGGAGGGGGGCTCAGTCCGTTAAGCGTCCAACTCTTGATTTCAGCTCAGGTCATGATCTCAGGGTTGTGAGATCGAGCCCTGTGTCACTGGGTTCCTTGCTCAGAGTGGAACCTTGAGGTTCCCTCCCTCTCACTCTGCATCCCCTCAACCTACCCCCAGCCCTGCGCATACACTCTTTCAAAAATTTTTTTTAAACTCTACAGCTTTCAACTACTGACCTCAAAATTACAGTGAACGGTCTTCTGAGTTTCAGTAGGTGGGGGGAAAAAGTGGCCTGAAACTCCGAGGCTCACTGGTAAGACCGTGCATTTTTAAAAAATACTAAAATAAAGCCATAAGCTAAGTGATACATATTACAGTTCTCCAAAATGAAACTGGGTAATAAGCAATAAAATTTTGGTAAGATTTGGTATCTCTCAATAAGAGATACGTAATTCAATAAAAAATTTTAGATGATTATCTGATACATATCCTACTAGTTAGAAATTTTCAGTGATCAGAATAAAATTCTTTGATTTTGCAAAAAGAGATACATCTGAGAACTCAGAATAGGTTCAAAGTACCTGTATTTTTTACCCATTAATTACATGCTTCAAAGATTAAATCAAGTCTTTAGCTGCGACTCTAAGGATAACTATGTAGCTACAGTCCCTAGGAAGCTATTTAAATGAATAGTGTCATCATTTAAAGTATAAGCTGCTACAATTCCCCTAAAGTGTATTTATTCTAGGTGATATAAAATTTATTATTTTGCTGTAGAAATTCTTCCTCTTGCATGAATTAGGGAAATACCAGAGCTGAAACAAAAGTAGGTTTATTTATTATAACTTTTAATATGGTAGGTAATGTGCATCTGGACCCTCCAGGAAGAAAACACAGTAGACAGCGTTTTGCATACTCACTTAATTAGAGATCTCTTCTGTGTTCCCAAGAACACACTTTGGGAAATAGGACCTTTTAAAACAGACTTACCATTTTCCCTAAGGGTCAAGGTATTAGAAAGACCTAGACCATCTAGGGTCCTTATATCCTTAATTTCCTAGGGTTGAAAAGTTAAACTGAAGATACCATTTAGGAGTAAGATTTTAAGCATAGAAATAAGTACATTTATTATCCTTTAAAAAATCTGCATATAGGGGCACCTGGGTGGCTCAGTTGGTTAAGCAGCAGCCTTTGGCTCCCATCCTGTGGGATGGAGACCCACGTCAGGCTCCCTGCTCAGCCAAGAGCCTGCTTCTCCCTTTCCCTCTGCCTGCTGCTCTGCCTACTGGTGCTCTCTATCTCTGTCAGATAGATAAATAAAAACTTTTAAAATAAATAAATACATAAATAAAAATACTTTTTAAAAAATAAAAATCACATAAATTATATTGTGCTATACAGTAAATCAATCAGAACTCCATGGGATCGAAAGCTCCATGGGATCGAAAGTTCCCAATCCCTCCCTCTCCCCGAGGCATGCCTCAGTCCTCATTTGCAATCCTGGAATACCCACACTAAAGGAGCTGGACCTACATCCAATGCCTTCGACACAGAGCACTTCCCCACAGCACACACTCCAGGCCCAGCAGCAAAGGAGGCACCTGAGATGTCGGGGTGCTTACAGCCCCTGAAATGATCCTGGGTTTATTTCCACTGCACAGAGCCACCAAGTTGGGTTTTCGTGGCTCTAAAGACAGAGGTGTAATAGGATGCTCATGGCAGAGCCACCACTAGGACGGAACTCAACTGGCCAGTGGCTCTGCAACACTGGAAGGCCGAGTGCAGTGCAGAGGCCACACTCCAGGGGCTGGTGGAAGGGCAAGCTGACGGAGAAGCACCTGTCGTTCACAAACATTTGCTGGGGTCAAGTACAGCTGCTAAAGAATTTAGAAATGCTACCAATTTTCAGTGTACTCCGAGGCATCCCTGAATCTGGGAAAGATGCTGAGAAGCTCCACTACTCTGGGAGGCCGAGTGGACTGGCATTAATATGAATGTTTATCTCTGAAATTCTCCATCCATCAGTGATAATTCTCAAGACCTAAAACAGAAATACTTTACAGACAATGCCATATCATCAAAAATATATTTAAAATAGCCAGTGGCCGGGACACCCAGGTGGCACAGTCAGTTAGTTATTCACTTTGATTTCCACTCAGGTCATGATCTTGAGGCCATGAAATCGAAGCCTGCACTCAGCAGAAAGTCTGCTAGGGCCTCTCTCTCCCTCTACCCTCCCCACCTCCCCCATGCCCATACTCCCTCGCTCTCTAAAAATAAACAAAATCTTTAAAATACCCAGCAGCCTGCACAGGTCCCAACCTGCCTGTGGTCTGGGGTTTCTGCCTTGTAAAGCGAAGGAGAGGGTTTGTCTTCTCCTCTGAGAAAGACTCCTACACAGCTGGCTTTAGCACCTTCCAGGAATAGGGAGGCAGGGGTTGAGCGCTCAGGAGCCTGGGTTTCAGCTGAGTTAGAGAAGATGGTGCTCACAGCCGGGAAGTTCAGAGTCAGGTGCAGTTACCTCCAGGATTCATGACTGTTAATCCAGCCTCGGTTTCATGACAGTCACAGAAGTGGATCCCTTAACAATAATGACAGTTTCAAAAAATAAAATAAAATGCACAGCAATGGAAGACACAAAAGTGAAAGATTTGGGGGTTGGAATTTTACACTAATTAAAACCCTTCTCAGGGTGCCTTAGTTGCACATTCAGTTAAGTGTCCAACTCTTGGTTTCAGCTCAGGTCATGACCTAGAGGTTGTGGAATCAAGCCCTGCATCAGGCTCCACACTCAGTGGGGAGTCTGCTTGGGATTCTCTCCCTCTCCCCCCGCCCCTCCCACTCATGCTCACACTCCCTCTCTCAAATGAAATAAATAAATCTTAAACAAACAAACAAAAAAACAACCTTTTGAGGGCACCTATGTGGTTCAGTCCATCAAGCAACCAACTCCTGGGTTTCAGCTCAGGTCACGATCTCAGGGTCATGAGACTGAGCTCCATGCTGGGCTCCATGCTCAGGGTGAGGAGTCTGCTGGTCTCTCTCCACTGCTCCCCCAAATAAATATAAATTTAAAATTTAAAAAAAAGTGTTTTTAAGATTTTATTCATTCATTTGACAGAGAGTGAGAGCAAGCACAAACAGGGGGAGCAACAGAGGGAGAGGGAGAAGCAGGCTCTCTACTGAGCAGAGAGCCCGAAGTGATCCCAGGACCCTGAGACCATGAAATGAGTTGAAGGCAGACGCTCAACCAACTGAGCCACCCAGGTGCCCCCAAATTTTAAAATCTTAGAAAAAAGAAAAAACACTTCTCCTCAAAGAACAGACTGGGCATGACCATCTGTAGAGCTCTATAGATGTCAAAACTCTAAAATTTCACTGATGGTACCTGGGTGACTCAGTTGGTTAACTGTATGCCTTCTGCTCAGGTCATGTTAGCCCCACATCGGGCTCCCTGCTAGCAGGAAACCTGCTTCTCCCCCTCCCATTCCCCCTGCTTGTATTCCCTCTCTCGCTATCTCACTGTCAAATAAATACATAAAATCTCTTTTAAAATGTTTTTAAAATTTCACTGGTATGTTCAAATCATGAAGATTACAAAGATAACTGTAAAATAAAAAGTAGCAGACATGTACACTCACAAACAACACAACAGCAATATACATACACAGCTGAGAAAAGGATATAAATAAGAACTGTTAAATATCCAAACACTGAACATAAAGTCACCTTTCAAATGACTCCTGTTACATATGAAGTTGATTACGCTTTTCGTATAGATTCTGGTCAAGTTTTCTATCACATGAAATATTTAATTCGGGGATTGGTAGTAAGTTTTCCACTCCGGTGAATATTATAACAGACACCTCTGGAAAAAAAGGTAATAATCCCTAGAAATATTTGATAAATAAGGGTAATCTTATCCAGATGCATCTTTCAGGTGCTACCTAATGACCAGCAACTAGAACCACAGGAATGATTTGGGCGGAGTTGTGTTATAGATCCCTGTTTCAACCCCTCACTGAAAAGGTCAAAGACCTGTGTAGTTTATGCAGAAGTCACTACCTACAGACCAGTTCTCCACCCCACCCCCTACCCAAGGGTCTGAGAACTTTACTACAAAAGCAATTGAGGGTAGGGTTTAAGAGGAGATGGTCACTGTGGTGGTAGACTTTGTCAGATCTTGCTCAGAGCCAGTGAATCAGAATCTCCGTTTTACCAAGTTCCCCAAGTGACAAATGTACTCATTTTCTTTAAGTGAGCTCTAGGCCCAATGCAGTGCTTGAACTCATGACCCTGAGAACAAGAGTCACAGGTGTATGGACCGAGCCACCCAGGCACTCACAAATGTACTTTATTTATTTTTTTAAAAGATTTTATTTATTTACTTGACAGAGAAAGAAAAAGACACAGTGAAAGAGGGAATAAAAGCTGGGGGAGTGGGAGAGGGAGAAGCAGGCTTCCTGTGGAGCAGGGAGCCCAGGGCTGGATCCCAGGACTCAGAGATCATGACCCGAGCGGAAGGCAGCCAATTAACGACCGAGACACCAAGGCGCCTTCCCCACCCCCCCCCAGCCATGTACTTTAAAAGTTTGAGAACACAGGCCTTAGACCTCTTTCCCTACCTCAAGGTCAGAAAGAGGCTTGTCTGTACTTTCTTCTAAAAGTATTCAAGTTTTTCTTCTCATATTGTAGCAAAGTGAATCATTGTTTCCAACTTTGTGTTCCATTCATCCCATTCCACAGCAAGTCCCCACCATCGTCGCCATGGGATGGACTGGCAGTGCCTCCCTCAGGCTGAGAACATGTCCCTGCATTGCCTCCTGTGACTGGTGCAGCCAGTGGATCACAGTGGACATGACCTACATCATGTCCAAGCAGCTTTTAAAGTGATCATGGGATTAGGCCTGGCTTCTTCTGCTATGAAAGGAAGAACATGTCCCAGATGAGACTGCTTCCTCAGCATGGGTCTCAGGACAAGGGGACACCTGGAAGAGCACCATAGCTATAAGTGGCAGCTGCCAATGCGTGATGTGAGCCTTGAAGAACTGTCCGGTGCTTAAGTCACAGATTCGGGGGTTCGGTCACCGCAGTGCAACCTTGTAAAATCTAGTAACACGATCACATTCTTAATCCACCTGTGAGTTACTTGTATCTAGGATTAGTGAAGCAGGCCCCTAACTGCATGTTTTCCTACATGGAAACCCAGCTGCGCCCGTGTCCCTGATTGATCAGCCCTCCATCCCCATCGGTAACTGCACTTTTCTCCCAGATGCAAGCTCGGCGTAACCACACGTCTCTCAGGGGCTCTCTTCTGTGCTCAGCACACCCACCCCCATGCCTACACCGCACTGTTGGAGCTACTGGACTTCTACATGAAGTGTCGAGACTCCTCCTTGGGAGTGTCTTCTCTGTGCCTGGCCCTGTGTTCACTCTTACAATTTTAGGATCTACCTCCACATTCTGTGAGAAACCCTGCTGGGTTTTAACTAGAGATACATTAGTTTTAACTAGAGATACATTAAATATATAGATCAATTTGAGGAAAACAGACCGCTTTATACTACGCAGTCTTCCCATTTATGAACAAGGGCCGTTTCTCCATTTATCTAGGTCTCCCCCTAGATCTTTCAAGTAAGTGTCCATGTTCAGCACACACATTTATTCCTAGATGCTAGGCCACAGACTCTCCTAGGTTTTATACAGAATCATCACCTGCAGGTGACAACACTTCCCTGCTTCTAGCGCAGCAATCCTTGGAGAGGGCAAGGCCATCCTCTGGCTGTGCTGGCCCTCTGTCACCTCTGCAGGACAATGAAGAGAAGCGGCCTCAGCAGGGTGTCCTCTGTCCTGTACCCAGCTATACAGGAAATGGGTCCACCCTTCCTCATTAAAACTGATGCTGTCCATAGGTTTTCTGCAGACATCCTTTACCAGCTAGGAACACTGCCTTCTACTTGCAGTTCGCTAAGATCGTAGCTACAGCTGCCTAGTCACCCGTGTCTAGAGTTAGTGAACTAAAGGTACTTCCTTTCTCATGGCATAAATGTGGTTTTCCTCCAGCAACAGCAGAAGCAGATTATGTTTCTGGAATTTACTACCAAAGTGGTTCTACATGCATGCTCGCTGCATTCCAACACCCCATGAAGTAGACACGTAATTATTCCCTTTGTACAGATGACGACACAGAAACTTAGAACAGAAACTTCATTTCTCCAAACAGCAAGTAAGAGGAAGAGCTGGGATCTGAAAGCAGACTAAGCTAACCCCAGAGCGAAGCTCCTCACCGCTGCAAGCTGTCTGGTAATAACCTGCAGCTACCCAAAGGGTCCTTCTGGCCCCAGAGGGCAGGACTTGCACAGCAATGGTCTGCACCGAACTCGGGCTGTCCAGGAGGTACGTTCTGTGCACAGTGCCACCTGACCAAGGATCCGCCTTCAGGAATCCTTCAAATCATCAAAGCAGGACAAATTCAAACGGGGGGAAAGGAAGGTAGGATTGAATTTTAAATTCACGTGAAATAGGTCCCAAAATTTTGAGACTGAGCTATTGTTCCAGGGACCCTTTTTAAGAGAGAAAGATGGGGCACGTGGGTGGCTCAGTCATTAAGCGTCTGTCTTCAGCTCAGGTCATGATCTCAGGGTCCTGGGATGGAGTCCTGTGTCGGGCTCCCTTGTCAGCGGGGAGCTGGCTTCTGCCTCTCCCTCTGCCCCTACTTGTATTTCCTCTCTCGCTGTCTCTCTGTCAAATAAATAAATAGTCTTAAAAAAAAAAAAGAAAGAAAAAGAAAAAGAAACAAAAAAGTTTCAAAATGTTTTATAAGGAAAAAGAGAGAAAGAGAAAGAGAACATGCCAGTGACTGGGGGGGGGGGCAGAGCAGAGGGAGAGAGAATCGTAAATGCAGAGCCTGACATGGGGCTTGATCTCATGACTTGAGCCAAACTGCTCAGACATTTAACTGACAGCACCACCAGGCACCGCCCCTGTGGGTCCTTCTTAATCAACATCAGCATGCTGAACAGTCTACGACTGTTTTCCAGAGAACCCATTTTCCAAAGACCCCACCTTGTGACACTAAGAAAGGAACTGACTGCCCCATCAGATTCAAGTGACCCTTAATTATATATAAATATCAGAAGCCACCACCATTTGGTGACTCCGCAAGACATGGTGGGTGTGACAAAGCAGCTTAATCTGGGGGGCAGTGGTGGCATGTTCTCTAGTAATTGTAAAGCTAGGAGAATGTCATTTCATCGCATGCTCAAAAAAATCATCCTCAATGGCCCACGTCATCCATCTGCTCTGCGATGACCCGGAATCCACATTTCCGCTCCATGGAAACTCTCATGTTCCAGGTTTAGGAACGTGGATATGCTGATCCAAGGATATGCTGATCCAAGACTGAGGAACGAGAGTCACTTCCAACTAGTAGCTTCTTTCCACTCTCTTCTAAACACTGGTCAAGCTACCTCTGTTCAGCCCCTAACCCAATGACTGATGCCCTTACAAGATGAGGGAAACGGTGACAGAGACCCCAGGAGGAGACCACGTGCAGCCAGAGGTGAACAGGAGTAAGGTGCAAATAAGCTGAGGAACACCAGAAGCTGAGACAGAGGCACAGACAGGCCTTTCCGCAGCACCTCCCCAGGACCCCAGCCTCTTGACACGGGCCTTTCGGACCCGCAGCCTCCAGAACTGCAAGGATCTCTGTCCACCGCCCAGGCCGTGGCACTCCTTACAGCAGCCCTGGGAAACTCCTGCAGCACTTCCTACCTGACACCCAGCCGAAGGCACATTTCTGCTCCTGCGATCCTGCCTCCTGGGAAGTGTACGGGATGGGACAGGAGGAGAAAGAAACCGGCAGGCGTCAGTGTCAGGAGTGTGCTGACTTTTACTCCAAGACATTGCCTGACCTAAGGCTGCTCAAACATCTCTCAAAGAAGCAAATCCCAATATTACACCTGAAACAGCTTATGGGGGCACAGGTGAGGAGCACGGGAAGCGCCGAAAGTCCCCTCTCCCCATCCACCCCTGCCTCACACCTAGAATCCTTTTATTCATCTGTTCATTCAATAAACATCTGAGCACCTTCTCTGTGCCAAGCATGGCTTTCACAGCATGGAAAAACATGGAGCTAAACCAAACCTCTGCATTTTACAGATGCAGCCTGGGGCCTGCAATGGGTGCAGCCCAGGGCCCCCGTGGTCCAGCTGGGAAGCTGCTGCTGCTTCCACCACACCGTCCACCCCTCACCTAACCTGCAGCCTTGCTGTCATACAGTTCTGAAGGATCAAGGCAAAACCTTTTTACTTTGCATTAAGCCTATCTTTCTTAATCAAAGCTTTCGGTTTGGCCATGAGTGTTCACCAGCCCCACGGCCCTAGAGACACTTTGAGAAGCCAACGGACCTAAACTGTGTGTCAGAGGGAGAGCGAGACCAGCTCTGACACCACTTCAGCCAAGGGCAGACTGCGGGGTGCTACCCGATCCCTCTCGAAGCTCCCCCCGCCTGCCCTGGCAAGCCTTGGGCACGTCTACTGGAGGAGTTGCCATTTCCATGACCGTTTCAACCCCACAGCTAGGGGAAAAATGGTTACAAATACAGTTCCTCAATGTGCACCTGTGTGTTTGGAAATGGGCACACAAAATGCAGGGGCAGCAAGGATACCATGTAAGGGGAGGAATGTTTGCCTGACACTGATCGATGCAGCCCCAGCGTGGAGAGCAACATCCCACCAGTGGCGCCGCCTGGGCCCAGCTCCTGGTCTCCGGGAGGCGCTCAGGGCAGGCGCAGCCTGGGCACGAGATCGCACTCACGGAAGGAAATGAAGACAAGAGGGATGATAACAAAGTCCTCTCTCGGGGTAGCTGAGCCCACTCCCGGGGCCTAAGTGAGTGTTGACAGGCACTCTGCGCAGTTTGGAAGGAGAAGAAAGGGAAGACATTCTTACAGGTGTCGCAGCAGGCAAAGGCTGCAGGTGGGAGGGTGCCTGAGACCGAGGTTCTGAGGGTCACGGGAGTCACCTGCCTGCATTAACTGCGTCAAAGCTCTTACATGAGCACCTTCTCCAACTGCGGTTCTTTGGCAAAGGCCACGTTACAGCACAGCTCTCACTGAACAGGCTGCATCCCCGTCTGGATGGAACTCACTTTAAAACAAAACCAAAAACAAGAGAAGTTACAGGGAAAGATCCTGATCCTCCCGACTATCTCCGAGAGCTGTTCCCGTCTAAAGAGCCAGGCCCACCTACCGTACAGTGGCCAGGCCTAGCTGCTCTGATTCTTTTCCACAAGTTCTAGAGAAATTTTAGTGAGGCTCACTTGCCCACAGACCACAACTGTTATCACCCCCTCTCTTCTTCAGCTCCCCTCCTCCGCCAGCTCTCCAGACCGTCCTTGGACTTCCCTACCAACACTCGCTTCCTCCATTAGCACCACCCAGCTGCAAGATGTAAGTCACCAGTATGCAATTTCAAATTTCCCAGTAGCCACAGTAAAAAGGAAATGGGTAAAATTAATTGTAGTAATATATTTTATTTAACTCAATAGATTCAAAATATTATCAATCCAAACAGAATCGGGGTAAGAGATCACTAATATTTTATATTTTTCCCCTACACCGAGTCTTGGAAATCTGGTGTATGTTTGACACAGCACATCTCAAAGCAAACTAGCCACAATTCAAGCACTCAAAAGCCATATGTGGCTCATGGCTAACTAACTGAACAGCAGTCCTCACTGATGTCCAGTCCTATGAATTTAAATACCATCTATGTAGCAATTACTCCAAACTGTACTCTTTCTCTCAAGAATCCAGGAATTCTAGAGCCATCAAGCTACAAGACAGTTAGGTGTCTAACTGGCTTCTCAACTTATAAAAGGTCTTAAAAAAAACCCCACAAAAACTGAATTCTTACCACCAACAACCTTGCTGAGACCTTCCCAATGTCAGCCAAGGTGAGCTCCTGTTTCCACTGCTCAAAGCAAAAGCTTTGGCATCATCCAGACCCCTCATCCTCCTCTCAAATCCCATACCCAACCCACCAGCAAATCCCTAGTTCTCCCTTCCTAACATATCCAGAATCAGGGTCCTTCACCTGTTCTGCTCTCCCTCTGGATGACGCTCAGCTCTTCAGAGAGCTCCTATCCTTCCCCCTTACTTCCTTCGGGTCTCAGCTCAAATGGCATCTGATCAGAGAGCCCTTCCCTGTCCACCCTATACAACACGACCCTCGTCTCCTACTTTATTTTTCCTCTTAGCAGGAGCTGTTGCTTGACGGCTGTACCCATTCGCTTACTCATATTGTCAGGACAGAACAGGGCTGCGTATGCACAGGGAGCAGGGGCCCTCAGGAGAACCTGCTGCAGGGCCCAGTGGACCCACAGCCACCCGCTGCTGCACATTCAGAGTCCTCACGGTGCCCACTTTTTAAGTAAATAAAGCCCCAAGTAATCCTACATACCCACTAGTGGTGCTCTGTTCAACTGAGCCTGATGGTTCAATTTTATTTTCATTCCTGACTTGCCTGTGATGGGCTTAGGATTCATTTTACTAGATTTCAGAAAATGAAATCCCAGGGACAGGTCTGAAACTTAAACTGTTTCTCTAAAGCTTCAAGTAAAGCACACCTTAAAAAAACAAACCAATACAAAATCTAAAACTGCAGTTCCAACTTCCTACTGCTGTTTTTACAGCTCCTTTAAAGACTTTTTCAGTTTGTAGCATTCTAGATTAGAGGTTTTTCAACAAAATACACACTGAGTTCACATAGTCTTAATTAGTAGTTTTTAAGAACACTCAAGAATGCTGTAGGTGCATTTATATAATGCATTCCCGAAAGTCTCCAAGTTGGTAACCAAATTGGTAGTGGTGGTCACTCAGAGGTAGCAGCATAAGGAGGCATGAGGATGAGGGGTGCTTCTTTTAAATAGTGTTTACCGGACTAGGGCACAGGGTGGGGGGCGGGGGGGGGGGTCAGCTGGCTAAGCATCTCACTCTTGATTTCAGCTCAGGTCATGATCTCAGGGGTGTGCGATCAAGCCCTATGTCGAGCTCCACAATGGCTCTGGAACCTGCTTAAGATTCTCTCTCCCTGGGGCACCCAGGTGGCTCAGCCCGTTAAGCATCTGCCTTCAGCACAGGTCATGATCCCAGGGTCCTGGGATCAAGCCCTGCATTGGGCTCCCTGCTCAACAGAGTGCCTGTTTCTCGCTCTCCCTGCCGCTCTACTTGTGTTATCTCTCTGTCAAATAAATAGAAGTCTTTATTTAAAAAAAAAAAAAAAAAGATTCTCTCTCTCTTCCTCTCCTCCCGCTCAACACACACACCCCCATTAAAAAAAAAAAAAAAGCCTTTATAGGACTGACATAATTGGTAGGGTCCAGTGCAAAGTGAAAATGTAGGCCCCTTGATCAAAATTATTTAAGCATCAAGGCAGCTCCCCCTGCGTGTGCTCTCTGACAAATAAATATATTTTTTTTAAATTCCTTAAAAAAAATATGTTCAGGGACACCTGTCTCAGTCAGTTAAGCATCTGCCTTCAGCCCAGGTCATGATCCCAGGATCCTGGGATCGAGTCCTACATCAGTATACCTGCTCAGCGGGGAGCCTGCTTCTCCCTCTGCCTGCAGCTCCCCCTGCTTGTACTCTCTTGCTCTCACTCTCTCCCTGACAAATAAATAAAATCTTAAAAAAAAAGAGAAAAAAAGAAAAAAGAAAAAAAGTGTTCAGGGCGCCTGGGTGGCTCAGTGGGTTAAGCCTCTGCCTTCCGCTCAGCTCAGGTCATGATCTCGGAGTGGCATCCGTCTTTCTGCTCAGCAGGGAGCCTACTTCCCCCACCCCCCTGCCTGTCTCTCTGCCTACTTGTGATCTCTCTCTCTCTGTGTCAAATAAATAAAATCTTAAAAAAAAAAAAAAGTGTTCAGCGACACAGAAGCCCATCCCATCAACTAGCTCAGTAAATTCTGGCATATTCATACAATGGAATACTAGGCACAAAAAAAAGCCACAGTGAATCAGACGTGAACATAAAGACTTGTGTGTGGGGATATGGAGAGCACCCCAAGACACAAAGTTCAAGGTTTGCTTAAACACAAAACACTCTCGACAAGGACTCCCATTTTTTAGAAACACTGGCGTATTTTTTGCCTAGGGCACCCAAGAAACTTATCAATGTTTTCTTCAGTACAGGATGAGTACAGGAGGGGTAGGAGCATGAAAGGAGACTTACTTTTCATCTTATAATCTGCTGCTGTTTTAGAACAATGTTTTGATGAATCATACAAAATATACTTTAACAGTTTTTTAATTTTTTTAAAATATTTATTCACTTAAGTAATCCCCACACCCAACATGGGGCTTGAACTCAAGCTGCACGATCAAGTCACATGCTCTTCTGACTGAGCCAGCCATGCACTCCTACTTTAACAGGTTTTTTGGTTTTTTTTGTTTTTTTTTTTAGATTTTATTTATTTGACAGACAGAAATCACAAGGAGGCAGAGAGGCAGAGAGAGAGGGGAAAGCAGGCTCCCTGCTGAGCAGAGAGCCCGATGCGGGGCTCGATCCCAGGACCCTGAGATCATGACCCGAGCCGAAGGCAGAGGCTTTAACCCACTGAGCCACCCAGGCACCCCTACTTTAACAGTTTTAAATAAAGCTTTTAAATTTATAAAAACAAGAAACTCCTTTGCTGGTACCAGCAAAGAAAGTAAAAAATAAAAATGCAATCAGTACTCAATTATCTATGGTGGTAAGCAAATAAAGCGATGGCAAATCACCACCACCAAAAAAAGAATTAAAAAAGCGTCTATTCTAATAGCTAAACTATGGAAAGAACCTAGATGTCCATCAACAGATGAATGGATAAAGAAAATGTGGTACACACACACACACACAATGGAATACTATGCAGCCATCAAAAGAAATGAAACCTTGCCATTTGCGATGACGTGGTTGGAACTAGAGGGTATCATGCTTAGCAAAATAAGTCAATCGGAGAAAGACAACTATCATATGATCTCCCTGATATGAGGAAGTGGAGATGCAACGTGGGGAGTTTGGGGGGTAGGAAAAGAATAAATGAAACAAGATGGGATCAGGAGGGAGACAAACTGTAAGAGACTCTTAATCTCACAAAACAAACTGAGGGTTGCTGGGGGGAGGCGGGTCAGGAGAAGGTGGTAGGGTTATGGACATTGGGGAGGGTATGTGCTATGGTGATTGCTATGAAGTGTGTAAACCTGGCGATTCACAGACCTGTACCCCTGGGGCTAATAATACATTATATGTTTATTTTAAAAATTTAAATTTTTTTTTAAAAAAGCATCTATTCTATTTCAGCTTTCTCTCCACTAAAATCTTCACAGAAGATGCTAAGAAACAAAATGTTAATCAGACACCTAAGAAAAAGCTAGTGACTGAATAAATAAATTAAATTAAGGGTCTGAATAAATCCCCAAACTGGGCCAACAATTTTTGAAACAGCTTTGTACTGGCTATTAAGATTCCAAAGGTACTCTGGAAAATGGAACTGAGCTAGAAACTAGCTCCTGGTTGAAAAGGAAAAGAAGTCCCTCCTCACTTTCCACCTCCCCATATTAACTATGGTAATAACCGCATCACCAAAAATGAAGTCTGAAAATGCACTAAGCCACATTTCCTGATACTTATTTAGCTCCATGAATTTTTTCTCCACAGATAATGGGCTCATTTCACTCTGTACTGAGCAACCACTCCCCTGTTCCAGGTACCATGAAGACTGCAGACATTGCCCGGCTCGCTTCCAGTCATGAGAGGAGCAAATGTACACATGTGCACGCACAAACACACACCTATAGTGCCTGTATTCACAGAACCCCCACTTCTAGCTAGAAACAAAAGCAGCACATTCTCAGGCATACTGTAATCATTAAACTACTATCTTACTGCCATTATTTCTAATACAGACACTAGTTCATCCACTGGGATAGCCCTATCATCCACAATTCTTTGAGGCAGGTTTTAAGAGAGATTTATTAGGAATATATAGATTTCCAGGACACCGGTTAAGCATCCACCTTCGGCTCGGGTCATGATCCTGGAGTCCCCTGGCAGGCTCCCCGCTAGGTGGACAGTCCACTTCTCTCTCTGACCCTCCCCACTCTCGTGCTCTCTGTCAAATAAATAAATAAAATCTTAAAAAAAAAAAAAGTTTCAAAATTGGGGCACCTGGGTGGCTCAGTTGGTTAAGCATCTACCTTTGGCTCAGGTCATGATCCCAGGGTCCTGGGACTGAGCCCCACATCAGGCTCCCTGCTCAGTGGGGAGTCAGCTCCTCCCTCTCTCCTGCCCCTCCCCCATGCTTGTGCACATGTGCTCTCTCTCTCTCTTTCTCCGTCTCAAAAATTTAAAAAAAAAAAAAAAAAAAAAAAATCTTTAAAAAAAAGTTTCAAGGGCGCCTGGGTGGCTCAGTGGGTTAAGCCGCTGCCTTCAGCTCAGGTCATGATCTCAGGGTCCTGGGATCGAGTCCCGCGTCGGGCTCTCTGCTCTGCAGGGAGCCTGCTTCTTCCTCTCTCTCTGCCTGCCTCTCTGCCTACTTGTGATCTCTGTCTGTCAAATAAATAAATAAAATCTTAAAAAAAAAAAAAAGTTTCAAAATTATATCTGGTTTTCCTTACCTAGTTTCTCCCTCTCCAGCCAGGGTAACAGTGATGACCAGACACAGGAAGAGACAAAGAGCTATGGGGAAAGCCTAGTGACCCAGAACGCTTTGGAAGGAATATCAAAATCAGAATTTAAACAGTCACTCCAAATTCTGAATAGAGAGATTCTATCACTTAATAATTACAAAACATATAAGATTAAAATGAAAACATTTGCTTTACTGAAAAATAACATAGTGTGAAATTTGACAATTCCCATTTCCACTGACTTTCTTTTTTTTTTAATTATTTTTTTTTAAAGATTTTATTTATTTATTTGTCAGAGAGAGAGAGAGAGCGCGCGAGAGCAAGCACAGGCAGACCGAATGGCAGGCAGAGTCAGAGGGAGAAGCAGGCTCCCTGCGGAGCAAGGAGCCAGATGTGGGACTCGATCCCAGGACGCTGGGATCATGACCTGAGCTGAAGGCAGCTGCTCAACCAAGTGAGCCACCCAGGCGTCCCTTCCACTGACTTTCTTAAGCCACAAGCAAAAAACGTGGTTCACCTACAGATAAGTCTGGTCTGCCTGTCCTCAGAATAATTTAGGACCACTGTCACTAATGTGCTTGTGCAAGAGCCCTCTCCAATGAAGTACTCACTTCTCTGCTTGGTATCAAACTAATAAAGAACAGGACTGCAGGTGGAAAACCCAGAGGACTTTTTCTTTACACACACACTTAGAAGGATGTCCCGGGAACAATCTGTGAACATTGTTACAGTAAACCAGCACATACAATCTATCAGCTTAGCCAACCACTAGTGTTTTCTACACCTGCTTAAAATACTGGCTAACAGCTGCTGCTTACCGAGCACTTACTATGTGCTGGCCCTGTTCTGCATCATGGGCATGCATGAAGCTCTCACCGAGAACCATTCCAACCCTGCTTCCCCTCTGCTGAAATCAGAGACTGCAGGATGGTTGACTTAATTCCCTCAAGCATTTAATGAGTAAGTACTACATAAAAGACCACACTGCACAGTAGAAGGAATCAGCAGTGGATAAGGTTTCCGGTCTTCCCTCAAGAAGTTTATAATCCAGGAAAGGCCTCCACGTAAAGACTACACTAAAATGTCATAAAGAAAAATAACTGAGTGGGGGCATCAGTCAAGCACTGTGTGGGAGAAGAATGATAAAGAGTTAACTCTGACAACCCAGGAAAAGTTTCTTTCATGGAAGCAGAAGCATTTAAGCCAAGCTCTCAGTATTAAGGATTTTGATAGGAAGAGAAAGGCGCAAAGGTCGTTCCAGAGTAAAGGAACTGGACAAAACAAGCACAAAAGTGGCCAGAAGCCTAGGGCTGAAATACGAGGTGGAGGCGCTGAGAGAGAGGCAGTACAGACAGGGCTGAGAGTTATAGGAGGCCAGGTGGCGTTGGTCTTACAGTGATTTCTTTACCACTAAGACCCAACTGGTGGTAGTGTCTCTAAGGAGAAAATCTTTGTAGGAGTAAGCCTACCAACAGAACTAGGCCATATCTCAGGTGTGGCAGAATGGCGGGGGGTGGGGGGGTTGTGCTGAGAACCTCAGCAGCGCACACTGGAGGCGGGGATGATGGGATCTGATCTACCCACTGAGCAATTCTGGCAACAGAACACAGGAAGACCAGGGAGACCAGAGAAAGGGAGGCCACCAGCAGGCCTACAGTAACAATCTACAGGAGTACTGGAAGGGCTCACTAGGGGAACTGCTGAGAAAAACGCTGATGGAAAAGAGACATGGGGGTAGACCTCGTAAAAACCCAAGTTTCCAGCCTGGGAATGGTAATGAGGGAGACAAATGTGTGGCAAAGGCATCCTATAAGCTTCTATCGGAACAAGGACGTGCCACACACAAAGTATAGCCACTTTAAGTGACGCTGCAGAGCAAAAATAGCACAGACAAGACTGTTCTCATTTCACAGAATAAAGACACTGAGGTCCAAGAGAGATTTAACTGACTTGCCCAGGCTGACACAGGGGGAAAAAGAGGAACCAAGACACCAACCCGAGTCTTGCAAACCCAGGCCTAATGTTCTTTATTTTATTTAATTAATCAATTACTTATTTATTTTAAAGATTTTATTTATTTACTTGTCAAAGAGAAAGAAAGCACAAATAGGAGCAGCAGGCAGAGGGAGAAGCAGGCTCCCCGCTGAGCAAGGAGCCAGATGTGGGACTCAATCCCAGGATCCCGGCCGGGATCAGGACCTGAGCCAAAGGCAGACACTCAATCAACTGAGCCACCCAGGTGTCCCCTAACGTTCTTTAAATAACCCTCCCAAAAACCAAGTTACTTTTTATATTGTAACAAATGTCCCCCCCCCCAAAAAAAAGGCGTTTTAAACAAAAAATGCTTAAAAAAAGAGCTTTAGGGACGCTTGCGTGGCTCAGTGGTTTAAAGCCTCTGCCTTTGGGTCAGGTTATGATCCCAGAGTCCTGGGATCAATCCCCACATCGGGCTCTCTGCTCAGCAGGGAGCCTGCTTTCCACACCCCCAGCCCTCCCCCCACCTCTGCCTATTGTGATCTGTCAAATAAATAAATAAAATCTTTTTTTTTTAAAAAAGAGCTTTAATCAGCTGGGAGTGCAATTTTATCTCAAAGGTAAGAAATATTCTGGGGCGCCTGGGTGGTTCAGATAGCTAAGCGTTTGCCTTAGGCTCAGGTCATGGTCTCAGGGTCCTGGGATTAAGCCCCACATCAGGCTCCCTGCTCAGCTGGGAATCTGCTTCTGTCTCCCCACTCCTGTGCACGCGAGCTCTCTCTCTCAAATAAATAAAAATAAAATCTTAAGAAGTATTTTAAAGCTTGTGCTCTTGTTCCCTCTACCCAACAGAGGGACTTACTTCCCAGTCAGCAGTGCATGCTCATGGACCCTGAAGTTCAGATACAGAAGAGAAAGGTGGTTGTTTCTAGTTCCTATAAAAATCCCACCTGGTATTATGTGAGAGATCAAACATAATGGAAAAGAAATATTCTAAGTATTAAATACCTTCAATGTAATAAAACTATTTTGAACACTGTGGCTGGTACTCTTATGTTTGTTATTAAAATACTTAGTAATAATAATATACTGCATAAGTAGAATGACAGACCTTGACTTTATTCAGCAAACATTTGAACACTTTTGTGTTAAGGCGCCTGAGCAAGGTGCTGGGGGGAAAATAATGGTATGGCCATCACAGCCAGAGTTTCACATACACAATGTAAAGTGATACCGGCAATGATGAAAGCAAAAGAGAGGGTTATGACTGCAGCAATGAATAATTCACATTGACAGGGTTTCTAAAGGGCTCCAGAGGACATAAAATGGGGTGTGAACTTTTAAAAATGGGAGAGGGCGGGAGTGAGAGCACTGCAATCAGAGAAAAGGACATAAGCAAAGAAGGAAGTAGCTGGGCACACTTAGAGAATGGAGCATAGTTCCATTCGGTGGGACAGTGTAGAAAGGTGACAGAGCGGTCAGGTAAAGTTCAGAGATGATTCGGGTCAGAACGAGGGGCCCTGAATGTGATGCTCGTGAATCTGGAATCCAGGCTCCAAACAACAGGCAGTCTTAGCTCTCTGAGCCTGAGACTGGCAAGATGTGATCTGTGTTTAGGAGAGAGGACTCTGGCAGCCAGGCAGAGTGTGCACAGGAAGGGGTGGGGAGGAATCTAAAGAGAGCATCAGCCAAGAGAGGAATCTATGGCTTCACAAACTAGCACTAATCTTGTATTTTAAAAGCAGAGGGCTTTTGACAGAATTACTTCATATCTCCCCTCACCTGATCACCCCAAGCACCCTGTGGGACAGGTATCATCATTCCTTCCATATTACAGACCAGAAAACTGACTCAGAGGCCATTAATTGCTCCATTTCCAATGCTGCTAAAACAGGGAGAAAAGGCAAGCACACTATGCAAAAAAAAAAAAAAAAAAAAAATCCTACCGCTTCCGAAGCAAAGGTAAAGGTATACCATTAGAGAAATGCTAAAAATCCGTAATTTTCTGAAATGTTGGCAGCTTGTGCAACAAATAAGCTAATTACCATTAAAATTACTACAGATTTGCTTCTTGTTTTTGCCATGTTAAAGACTTGTACTATTCTTTAAAAAGCAAAAAACCCTCTAATTCCACTTCCTATGGATTTAAATACTTAATAGTAGTAATCTCCCCTCCACTGAATGTTCAGTGGCCAAACGGGCAAACATGAAAACTGATCCATGTGCCCAAACTGAAGAAATAAACTACTTTTGAAATAATTAAAAATTCATTATTTAGCACGTCCTGCAATTCAATCTAGTATATACAATAAGGCATGATTACAAAGTGCTTACCTAAAGGTAGGCAAAGGCACAATTTTGGAAATGGTTTTTGTCACAAAGAAAAGGCATAAAAAGGATTCTGAGACCCATTTAAGAATGGATCCATCCAAAACAACCAATGACAGAATATTTGACCTTCAGGATGCAGACTGGTAGATTTCCCCCGCTTTAAGTGCATAGTCTACGAAACGGTCCAGGAATTCTGGCACGGGTCTCACACTGCATAGGAGAAATCTAGCTTGGGGATCTGATTGTTTAGTTTTATCCACAACATCATATCCTATTAACAAAACTGCCTGCCCGCACCCCTTCACGCATCTTCTACCACCGGGTTGTCTTTTTTCCTTTCCTTTTCTTTTTTTAAACAAACAAAGGCCCAAAGATGTAAAACCCATTTTTAGAAACTTGGCACAATGAATCCAAGCATCCCACCCAGCTCATTACTAGCAGGAATCACAATTAAATGATCGCAAGGAACCGCACGTCCCCTCCCCGCCTAATCTCCTACACCTTCTTCTAGGTTAAGTCTCTACACCTCGCCCAGAGGCCCCAAACTGAGAAACCAAAACTGAGTTCGGCCAAGACCGGGGCGGGGCGGGGCGGGCAGGGGTCTCGTCCCGGGGAGCCCGGCAGGCCTGTCACCTGCGCACTGCCCGCGGCACGCTACCCCCTCGGGCGGCAGGCGGCCCTTCGCACGCGACGGCCCCGAGTCCCGGGCCGGGAGGTGCGGGGAGCTCCGCGAGCCCGCCGCGGCCCCGCATCCCGCCGGCGCGGGCGACTCAGCGGGCCCGCAGCTCTCGCCGGCGGCCGTAACCTTCGCCGGACCACGCGCCCCGCCCGCCCCGCGCCACAGGCCCGCGCGCCCGTCACTCAGCGCCCGCCCCGCCCCGCGCGGCCCCTCCCCCGCCGGCCGTCTGCCCGCCCGGGCCCCCAAAGGACAATGCTAGAGGGGAGGGGCGGAGGCACGCGCGGGCTGAGGGCAATGCGCCGGGCGCCCACCCGCCGGCCGCCGGGGAGACCCGCCGCCAGCCCCGCCGCCCCCGGGCCCCGCGCCCCGCCTCGCTTCCCCGCCGCGAGCCGCTCCCCGCGCGGCTGCACCGGCCCATTGTGCGGACTCATCGTCCAGCCCCGGCGCGCCCGGCGCGGAGCGAAGCCGCAGCGGCCGGGACGGGGGGCCTCCGGGCCCCGCCGCACGCCCCGGGCCCGGCCGGGGTTCCCGCGGGAGCCCGCGGGCCCGCCGGGGCACCGGCCTCCCTCGGGCCGGCCCCGGGCCCCTCCGCGCCGGCGGTCGCCCCGGCCCGCGCCCACCCGCCTCGACCCCGGCCCACGGTACCTGCCGAGCGGCCGGGCGGCGCGGCGGCCGGCGGGGGCGCCTCCTCTCGCGGCGAGGGCTCCGAGCGGCTGCCGAGCGCCGGCGGCCCTGGCCTGCGCCTTACGTAAAGCGGCGGTGGCTCCGGCGCCACTCGGCGGAGGGCGGGAGGCGGCGCGCCGCGGCCGCTCCGCTCCGTTACCCGGCAACTGGCCTCAGCGCCCCGCCAGCCGGGCGCGCTCCATATCCTTCCGCCCAGCCGCCGGATTACATCAGCGCCCGCCCGCCCCGCCCGGCCCCGCCCCTTCGACCGCCCGGCCCCGCCCCCACGGCCGGCGGGCCCCTTGGGCGGGCCGCGCAGGGGCCCGGGGCCTGGCCGAGCCACTGGGCGGGGCGTGAGTGCTGGGGGCCGCGGGGAGGTGCCGGGCTGCGGGTGGGAGCCCACCCCACGTGAGGGCAGTCGGAGGGGAAACGCCCCCTGCGGAGGGGCGCGGGGGGCGGCATCCGGCGAGAGCCCCTCAGCTCAGCGGCGGCCCCTCCCCAGACCCCAGACACCGCCGGGACCGCGCGACTCGAGCTGCACCGCCACTCCCGCGGCCCGGTACAGCCCCCGCCTTTCCGGGTGCAGGCTCCACCTGTCTGCGCCCCCTCCTACCCGCGTCCTGGGATGGCTGGAGTGGGCGGTTTAAAATACTTTAATTTTTTTTTTTTTTTTTTTTTTAAGGATCCCAGAAGACAAGCTAAAGAAATGTGACATGGCTCTTTTTATTAAGTAGGCAAAAATAAATTCTGGAACATTCGAAAGTGGGAACCAAAAATGTGCACTAACCTTTTAATCAACGTCTCTCTTCACACCCACCTTCCTTAAATGTGATTCCTAGTCCCGTCCTTAAAAAGCAAAAAACTAAGGATGATTGGCACCAGAAGGGATGAAGCCCGGGAGATTACCAACTTACAAAGAGGAAACCTGTCCAGAGGAGCAGTGCCCTACCTGGGGTCATGGTTCCGTTGATGTATTTATTGAGCGCCTACCAGATGCCAGGCGCTGGGCTTTTCTGTTGAGAACTTGAAAGGCAACCAGCTCACAGGCTCCTGAGAAGCAGAAGTACAGACTGGGAAGGGGCCAGCTGGGTCCCGAGAGGACTGCTGGAGGGACGACCATGGAGAACTATCATTTACATGCTACCTACAAAGTGGTTTGCTGCAAACATTTCTTTTGCTCTTCAGAAGAATCCTGAATACTATCTGCCCATATCACAGGTCAGGAAACTGAGGCTCAGAGAAAGTGATTCTTCTAAGCCTTGCTGCTAGCAGGGGGTGGAGGGAGTTTCCTGACTCCCCCGAACTACACTGGGTCTTGGAGGAGGCAGAGTTAGCATCCAGGCTCTGGCTCTGGAGTCTGGGGTCTTCCCTTGGGCAGCTCTTTCTCATCAGCTTCTGGCAATTTTATTTTCTGAGGTTCCTCTGGGTTGAACGTACCTCGTCAGAAGTCAGTGTGTTCATTCAGTCAACACATTCTCAGTGCCTGTGCTGGGTTTGGCTCCATGACAGGCAGAGGTGGCCCTGCCCTCTTGGAGCTCACTTTAAAACTGGAGGGAGAGGATGAAAGGGTGTGGGAAAGCCAGGGTGGTCTGAGCAGAACAGAGGCAAGTAAAGGAGTTTGGAAGTCTAGCTGCCA
This sequence comes from Enhydra lutris kenyoni, assembly GCF_002288905.1. Taxonomy (NCBI): domain Eukaryota; kingdom Metazoa; phylum Chordata; class Mammalia; order Carnivora; family Mustelidae; genus Enhydra; species Enhydra lutris. The sequence continues at coordinate 65,410,683 of NW_019154105.1, read as the reverse complement.
GGTGCCCCCAAATCTGGAATTTCACAAAAGGGTGAAATCTCCCATGACCAGAGTGACCAACATGTTACATTGCTAATATTGCTGTCATCTACACTCATTTTGTGAAAGAATTTATGAACAGTGAAAAATAAAATAGTAACAATGTATCTCAGATATTCTCAGAAGGAAACACAGTGGGCAATGTTATAGCTATACACACACACACACATACATGCACACAAACACACACTCGGAGTTTACTGGCCTTATTTTTCTCATTTTGCCACAGACCAGATTCTCTAAACCATAAAGCAGTGAAATCAGAAGGCTTCTTAGAGGCGAAGTATTGAAACCAAACAGGCGGTAACTAGGATTAGTAGGATTTAGAATGGTAGGGTAAGATTACAGATTAGAGAATGAAAGTATCTTGGTTTCTGTATTTCCTTAACAAAATAGCTCCGCGTGCTTCAGATTGTTTGTTTTGATAAAAGTCCTAGAATGTTTGGCTGACTCCAACCTCAGGGCCTTTGCACTTGCTGAATCCTCTCTTCCCATGTCTTTCCATAGCTGGCTCCTTCCTATTCAGGGTTCAGCTATAAGGTCATACATTCAGAGACACCTTCCTGATCCCCAATTTGGAATGGCCTGCCTTCCCAGTCATGAGGCAATCACCCTCTTTTGGTTTTTTTATTCATCATTTTTGTCAGTATAAGCAATTATCTTGGTTGTATGTTTGTTTGGTCATTAAACTCAGCTTCCCCCCCAACCCCAAGACCTGCATCCCAGGAGAGCTGTCCTTTTGTCTGTGGTGGTCACCAGCCCATCCTGAGACCTGTCAGTTTGTGGGTGAATGACTAAATGGCCATCTGGAATGGAGTCTGAGGGTCTACATGGAGAGAAAATGACCCTGCTTACTCATGTGAGCAATTGGGAATGGCATCTCAAACATGAACCCTTCACTCTAGTGGGCCACCCTGCCCGAGACCTTCTTTAAAGCTCTCGAGTAGTGATCAGAAGAATTCAACCCGGAATAAAGAGGGCTGGAGGGCAGTGATCCGCAGGGAACAAAAGGAGGCCAGAGGACTCTGGCATTAGGGCACAACTGGGGTGGGAATGGAGGAGTTCCGCCTAAGGATTTTCTAAAGAGAGAGTATCTTGGGCTCAGCATATGCTGGGATCCTTCATTTCAGCTCTCCAGCCCCAGGACCCCCTCCTGCAGCTCTTTGACCCCTGCAGGAGGATGAGGCCGTGAGAGCGGGCATATGACAACTCCCAGAGCCCTCTGACCTGAATGTTCTGAATGCCAGCAAGGATCCAGGCTGATGCCAGCTAGGGCAGTGGTTTTGTAACCACATTCATAAGTCCAGGATACTGCACAGCATGCTGGTAGATGACAGCAGCCAGGCCTCCCCCACTTTCTGACCTTGGGCATGTCTGTGATCTCCCTCTCGGGGACTCAGTTTCCCCTTCTGCACAGCAAGGGATTTAGGCAAGAAGATTTCAAAAGCATCCTCCCATTTGGTTTTTTTCCTCTGAACTTTGGAAACAAAATTTCACCGAAGCCAACTTTGATAAAAGTGGGGAGGTTATGTGGAGGGGGCCAGGGCAGGAGGGATACAGGAAGTCTCTGTACTTTCTGTTCAGTTTTGCTGGGAACCTAAAACTGCTCTTAAAAAAAAAAAAGTCTGATTTTAAAAATAAAAGGGTACGTACCAATCTCAGCTGCCACCCAACACTCACATTACCTGTTCCTGTATTGACCTCAGCTGTCTGCCAAGTGCTCAACTCACATTGTCCCAACCCCAACTTAGCCAGTTGGCAGGGGGAGGTAATTCCCATTTGTAGTTAGAGACTTGGAGGACTCTGGACAGGTCAGTGGCTCACCCCTAGCCACACGGCTCCTTAAGTGGCAGGTTAGGTGGCTTGCCCCTAGCCATGTTGTGACTTAAGTGGCAGGTTAGGTGGCTCACCCCCCCGCCACGCTGGTATTAAGTGGCAAGCACCAGGATTTGATTGCAGCCCTGCTCTTGCTACCATGCAACACAATTCCATTAAAGTCCTTCCTGAGTCAGCCTTTAGATGAATGAAGCCCAGATAAAAATCCCAGAGAAGTTCCCCCAGTTCCTCCCCACAGGCCCAACACACTCATTCAGGATTCTGAGTGCTCATCTCAGTTCAGATGCTGCCAGTCAAAGCAGTCAACGAACCCCTCCTTCTTGGATTTTTCCCTTGCTCCCCCCAGGAGCCCTCCTGCCACCTCTCCTCTCAGGGGCCCTGCATTCCCTTCAGGGGTGGTAAATGCCATTCCAGCATCTGAAGAGCTGAGATCAAGGGGCTCCTGGCTGACTCAGTCAGAGGAGTATGGACCTCTTGATCTCGGGATCATGAGTTCGAGCTCCACATTGGGGGTAGAGATTACTTAAATACGTAAAACCTTAAAAAATAAAGTTAACTAAAAGTAAATAAAATAAAAAGTTGAGGTCAAGCCTTTGACGAAGCCTCACAGTATGACTTTGAGGAGCTCACTGACCTTCACAGGGCTTCCATTCCCTAGTGTATGAATGATGGAGGGATAATGGCCCTGTCCTGCTCATCTGTCAGTTATATCAAGGGCCAAACACAATCAGAGGTACGATGCCTCTGTAGACTCAAAGATGCCATGCAAATGTCCGGTATCATTATCTTTTCTCAAATTTGTCCCCAGGGCTGATGGCAATATCCTCACTCTTGCCCCTCCACCCCAATTCACAGAAAATTCAACAGGGTCACCAGCGACCATCCAGTCTATAGGCAGGGTGAATGCTGGCTAAGCACACAGGCTGGACCACTGGGTGGAACCCAGGCTCTACTACTTGGCTTGCTGACATAGGGAATCTATTTTGCATCTCAGTTTCCTCGTCTGTAAAATGGGCATAATATAGGGCATCTAGGTTGTTCAGTTGGTTAAGCAACTGCCTTAGGCTCAGGTCATGATCCAGGAGTCCGGGGATGAGGCCTGCATCAGGCTCCCAGCTCCACGGGGAGTCTGCTTCTCCCTCTGACTTTCTCCTCTCTCATGCTCTCTCTCACTGTCTCTCTTTCAAATAGATAAATAAAATCTTTTTAAAAATGGGCATAATATGACGGTATCTAGCTCAGAGAGCTATAGTGAGGGGATAAGTAAATCTGCATAGGGGGTCAGCCAGCCCCCGTCACACAGCAAACATGCAACCTTTTTCCCTTGGCTGCTGCTCTGCTCTTAAACCCTTCGCTGGCTCCCTCTTCCTCTACCCCTTGTCACCCCACTGCTTCACTGCTGCCACTCAGCCTGCTCCTGGGTGCTTTCCTCCACTCTGCAGCCTGAGCTCACAAGGAGACAGAAGGACATCTCTATCTCTCTCCGCACCCTGACCTTTCTCTGAGGCCCCGGACCCGCCCCCTGCACTTGTTCACCTTGCTGGGTGAGGCCTCTACCCCAGGGTGTCCATGGCTGACTCCCCATGCAAGCCGTGCCCTTCACCCATTTCCATGTTACGGCATTGCCCTCTCCCCGCTGCTGAGCCAGAGTCCTCATGTACTCTGCCCTTATGAATCTGCTTCAGAAATGAACTTGCAGTCGGACTGGGTGTGAGTACAACACCTGTGCAACCTTGAATGCTCTGAGGTATCTCCAAAATAGCGCCTTGAGAGTCTGAGTGGGAAGCGAGGCCAAAGTCTAGCTACTGGAGCCTAAGGCTAGTCCTTGACCCCACTTCCCTCCCAATCTCCGGGCCTTGACCCTGATGGCCTGTCATTAATAACACCAAGCTCCAGGTTTCCTCTGCGCTGGTTTGCTCTTCCACACCCAAGAGAACTCTGTGTCTGGGCGATTGGTATGTAAAGGGCCTGTAGGTGATTTTTAATCAAGATATTAAACTGTGAACATAGCCTACCAGCAGCTTGCCGGCCTTTTGTGGGAGGGGATGTTCCACCCAGGCTGTCACCCCCTCTTTTCCATCAGAAGAGGCTCCCTAGCTCCTTACCAACACGAGGGCCCAAGAAATAACGGGAGGGAATGCCAGGCAGAGAAGCAGGTCCCAACACTAGGAAACCTGGGCTGGACCCAGATCCTCCCCATTTACCCCCACATCTTCGTCTGGACAAGTTACCTCACCTTGCTTCTCCAGGTACAGCAAGGGGCAGATCCCAGCCCGGCAAGGACCACAGGAAACTGGCCTTTTCTTCCCACCCCTGAGAAGCACAGAGCGAATGTGTTCTAGTCACACTTCACAAGCACTCATGGGCCAGCTCTGTGCTGCGTGCTGGGGACCAGGGTGATTCCAACACAGACCCTTTGAGGACCGCACTGACTCCTGGAGACGACACAGCCATAAATAGAGACCTAACTGTCTGAGAGCACAAAAGGAAGGGAAGCACACTGGCCTGGCATCTGTTGAGTTTCTACGGGGTCCATTTCCTAGGGCTTTGGTTAAAAGTACCCTAAACGAGCTGGCTTATGCACCAGAAATGCGTTGACCTACAGCAATGGAAGCTAGAAGCCTGAAATCAAGGTGTCAGCAGGGTGTGCTCCCTCTGAAGCTTCTAGAAACTTCTCCCTTGCCTTTTGCAACCCCTGCTGTTGGCAGCCATCCCTGGTGCTCCATGGCTCTCAGGGGCTTAAGTACAGGCTCTGCAAACGGTACACGGCATCTCTTTCCCATTTCTCTCTTCTTATAAGGACGCTAATCTCATAGGATTATGGGCCCACCCTACTCTAGGATGACCTCATCTTAACTAATTATATCCACAAAGACCCTATTTTCAGAGAAGTTCACCAAGGCAGTTAGGATGTCAACATATTTTGTCCTGGGGTGGGTGGGGGCGCAGAATGTAACCTCTGACACCTGCCATGTTCTTGGCCTTGGAGGCAAGTGAACATACCTGACCTACCTCACTTGACGCACTACCTCACTTGATCAATGGGAGAAAGGAGGGCCTATTGTTGTTGTTTTAACAACTGGAAAACTCAGCCTCAGAGAACTGGAGTGATTCTCCCAGGTCTACCGCTCAGCTGGTGCTCCAAGCTTTTTTTTTTTTAAAGATTTTATTTATTTATTTGACAGAGATCACAATTAGGCAGAGAGGCAGGCAGACAGAGAGAGAGAGAGAGAGAGAGAGAGAGAGAGGAGGAAGCAGGCTCCCCTCTGAGCAGAGAGCCCGATATGGGGCTCGATCCCAGGACTCTGGGATCATGACCTGAGCTGAAGGCAGAGGCTTTAACCCACTGAGCCACCCAGGTGCCCCCAGGACTCCAAGCTTTTAACCCCACATTCAGTTTTCTTCCCTTTTCTCCTTCCATCTGTCCCATCAGGAGACCTGAGTGCAATGGGACAGGCCCTAGGCGGGACTCTGGGTAGACATTGGTAAATAAGGTCAGCCTGTTTGCCTGGAACCTACAATCTGAAGCTGGAGAGGACTATAATGTGTTGAAATATACCATTACTAACTGTGATAAAAATTGCAAAACTTTTTTTTTGCAGCGAACAGGAGGCTGTACTTAGCTATAGCTATATTCGCTTAGTCAGCAAAAGGCTTCACTGAAGAAATGATATCCACATCGAGTCTTAAAGAATGGGAAGAACTAGGCTCTTCATGGTCAGGACAGTGTGCAGGCAGGCCCCAGAGAGCGTTCTAGGCAGAGGAATAGCACATGAGAAGGTCTTGTGGCAGGAAAGGTGCACCGAGAAACTGAAAGCCGGGCATGGCTGAAGGATGGCACATGACTTTGGAGAAGTGGGGTGTGTGTGTGTGTGTGTGTGGAAGTATGAACAGAGTGCAGATCAAGCAAGGACTTTGGAACTGATACACAGTGCAGATGGGAAATGTGCGTCTACAGCAGATCCACTAGAAAGCAACTCGTGTACCTAGTCAGCAGGTCTAGATCAAGGTCACAGAACGGGTTTAGTGCTCTGGTCAGTTCAAGGCTGAAGAAGACTAGCTCTTGGCTCTGGGGGTGTTTCGAGTCTCAAGTCTCATGGTGCCAGGTCAGATCTTATTTGGAAAATGTCCACAAGGCCAGGTCACCATCCAGAAGTTAACGTCTGACGAAGGAGCAATGAAGCGGGAGGAGGAGTGGGGTTCTGAGTCTCACCGGCTGGGTGACCCCTGCTTGGGGCTCCTGCCTCCTTCCCCGCACATGCGTGGGTAACACATTCAAAAAGAAGCCGAGAGATCTTTCCAGACCTGGGGGAGCAGGAGAGGCCCTCATGATTGCTGACACTGGCCGCTAGGAGGAGGGAGAGGTTTGGTGCAAGGAGCCCAAGAGCAAGGATGTCGACCCGCGCCCCGTGGTCAAGCTGGACAGGTTTCTGACACAGCTAACTCCGCGTTTAACCACGTTGTGTCGGAGAGGGTGTTGGTGAGTCCCACCAATGGTGGCCTCTGGCCCTTTCCCGGATGATGGGGAAGATGAAGCTCTTCCCAGTAGAGGGGAAAGACAGCTACAGTTGTAGGTGTGCGAAGCCATGAGGTACATGTCGAAAAGCTGCCCAAATGGAAGGCGTGTGCCCTGCTAGCAGGTGGCCAGCCCAGAGCTGCAACCTCAAAGCTGGGGACAAGATTCTGGCCTTCGACCAGTTGACCCGGAACCCCCGGCCCCCAAGGGCTGTGGCACCGTCCCACTCTTTGGTCCATGCAAGGGCTGAGAAGTATTCAGGCATTTTGACAAAGTCCCAGGGACCCTGCGCAGCTGCACCAAGTCCTACGGGAGATCCAAAGGCTAGAAGTTCGAGGGCACCTGAGATGGCCCAGCCAGCCTCGGCTACAAAAATGAATCCCAGGGGTGCCTGGGTGGCTCAGTGGGTTAAAGCATCTGCCTTCAGCTCAGGTCATGATCTCGGGGTTCTGGGATCGAGCCCCACATTGGGCTTTCTGCTCAGCGGGGAGCCTACTTCCTCCTCTCTCTGCCTGCCTCTCTACTTGTAATTTCTGTCTGTCAAATAAATAAAATCTTTAAAAGAAAAAATGAACCCCAGATCCTGGCTTGTTATTAAAAGGATTTGGGATGCAAATTAAAATTTTTAAAAAGGTGGGGGGAGCTGAGTTGTTTAAAGAGGAAGGAGGGCAAGGTTTGCTGGGCTGTGTAACTTCTCCTTCTGTTTTCCCACCAGACCTTCTGTAAAGCATGTGAGCTTCACAGTGATTTTGGAACCCGACGTGACTTTGGGGGGCATGCAAGGTGGGCTTCCATGCCCCACCTCCTCAGTCTGTTCTCATCTCAGCAGCCAGAGCGGTCTGATTCTGGACCACATGGATCATGTCTTCCTCCTCGCCTAAGCCCGAGTAAACAGACACACACAAGGCCCACCCACCAGGCTCCTTTTGACCCGCTCTCACAGAAACCCCAAGCCTCCTGAAGTAGCCACATTGCCTTTTGCTGTTCCCCAAGTCTGCCCAGTCAACCTCAGGGCCTTTGCCCTTGCTTTGCCTCCACCTGCAGTGCTCTTCCCCCACATACCTGTGTGATTACTTCTTCACTGGGTTCAAGGTGGGTCAGAAGTTATCAGGAGTTGTTTTCTGGGACTGCTGTAACAAATCACCACAAGCTGGGGGGCTTAAAACAACCAAAATGGATTTTCTCCCAGTTCCAGAGGCAGAAAGTCTGAAATCAAGGCATCAGCAGAACCGCATTCCCTCCGAAGCCTCTAAGGAGAGAATTCTTAATCTCTCTCAGCTTCTGCAGGTTCTAGGCTTTCCCTGGCTTGTGGCCACATTACTCTAATCTCCCTGCCTCCATCGTTGCTGGGGTATTCACGTGGCCTTCTCTGGGTGTCTGTCTTCTCTTCTTCTTCTTTTTTTTTTTTTTTTTTTTTTATAGATTTTTATTTATTTATTTGACAGACAGAGATCACAGGTAGGCAGAGAGGCAAGGCAGAGAGATGAAGGGAAGCAGGCTCCCTGCCAAGCAGAGAGCCCGATGTGGGGCTCGATCCCAGGACCCTGGGATCATGACCTGAGCTGAAGGCAGAGGCTTTAACCCACTGAGCCACCCAGGCGCCCCGCTTCTTCTTCTTTTTTTTTAATTTTATTTATTTGACACTGACACAGCAAGAGAGGGAACACAAGCAGGCAGAGGGAGAGGGAGAAGCAGGATCCCACTGAGCAGGGAACCGGATGTGGGGCTTGATCCCAGGACCCTGGGATCATGACAGGAGCCGAAGGCAGTTGCTTAACAACTGAGCCACCCACGCGCCCGGAGTCTGTCTTCTCTTCTTATAAGGACACTATTTGGGATGCCTGGGTGGCTCAGTCGGTTAGGTGTCTGCCTTTGGTTTGGGTCATGATCCTGGGGTCCTAGATCGAGCCCCACATCAGGCTCCCTGCTCAGCAGGGAGCCTACTTCTCCCTCCCCTTCTGCTGCTCCCCCTGCTTGTGCTCTCTCTATCTCTCTCTGATAAATAAATAAACTCTATTTTAGGCTTTTATTTATTTATCTGACACAGAAAAAGAGAGAGAGAGCATAAGCAGGGGGAGCAGCAGGCAGAAGGAGAGGAGAAGCAGGCTCCCCGCTGAACAGAGCATCCCATAGGGATTGATCCCAGGACATCAGGACCTGAGCCCGAGGCAGACGCTTAACCCACTGAGCCACCCAGGAGCCCCTGGACATATCTTTTGGGTCCACTGTGTAATCCATTATATTTGGTCCTTTGTAATCTTCCATGGTCATAAATAGCACAACCCCTGCGTGGCCTGGGTTTTTCTTCCTATCACGAAGCATCGCATGCTTCCTTGCACATTTATTTGTCTCTGGCTCTCTCCCCACTGTAAGTCCCAGAAGGGCAAGCAAGGCTCTGTCTGTTTTGCACACTGCTGGATCCCGAGCCCCTAAAACGGAGCCTCACATGCAGCAGGTGCTCGAATAAGGATTTGTTGAATGAATAAATAAAGATCAGAGAGTGCCAAAGATTTACAGCTCTGTTTGGGTCATTCCTAAGAATTGTTACTAACAGCTGGTGATGCTATAGTGTTTACAGGGAAAATGAATATAATTGACACTTATTAAAACGGATATTATGTTTATGCGCCACAATTATGTCATAGTCTGATGACAATGCTTAAGTGTCCTTGGAGGAAGCTAGCATCTTCTAGAAAGAAGTGACCTGAAGTGAGAAGGTACATCAGGTATGCTCATGGCATAGGGGCCAGTGGCTTTGCTTCTCAGAGCCAACATGGAAAATTTGGACTGGGTGACTCTGCCACTTGGCAGTCGCATAGCCTTTGGGCAAAGTTCCCTTCCTGGGGCAGCTGGGTGGCGCAGTCAGTTGAGCTTGGTATCAGCTTATGGTCATGAGTTCGACCCTGCATCGGGCTCCACGCTGATCCCAGAGTCTGTTTGGGTTTCTCTCTCCCCCTGTTCCTCCCCCACCAAAATAAATAAATATATTAAAAAAGAAATAATGTTCCTTTCCTGTTCAAGCCCTTTCTTTCTTTCTTTTTTTAATTAATTTTATTTATTTATTTGAGAGAGAGCACTAGTTGGGGACGGGGATCAGCAAGTGGAGGAAGAAGCAGACTTTCCATTGAGCAGGGAGCCCAATGTGGGGTTCGATCCCAGGACCCTGGGATGATGACCTGAGATGAAAGCAGACATTTAACCAAGTGAGCCAGCCAGGCACCCCTGCTCAGGCCCTTTTGGCTCAGATGGGGGAGGGGTCAGTGGCAGGAACACCACCTGCCTGCCTCTTCTGACCAGGAGCACCCTCTCCACTGTCTCTCTGGAGCTTGGGACTTCCACAGTGGAGCAGCATCCCCCCACCCCCCGAGGTAAATGGAGAGGATCCGGGTCCAGCCCGCACCTTGAGCCGGAACTCTGCTCACCCTTAGCCATCATTTGCTGGGAAAGAAAGAAGGTCCCCAAAAGCATAATATCCAGGATAGTGCTTCGAATGGGTGGGGTTTTTGGAGGTTGGGGCTGGTAGGGTCCACATGGGGATGCAGGGGTCCCAGAGGACGGTTCTCTACTCAGAGGGGTGGGCAGTCAATGTAGGCAAAGGGACTTTGACGGGAGCCCAACAGAACAAATTTGCCCCTCATGCCCCATTCCCCTGATACACGGTGACCTGGCAATATGGGAAGAGGAGCCAGAAAAGAAACCCGCGCCATCGAGCTTCTGCTCCATCCCTACATCACCTCACTTTCGTCTCAAAAGTACTCCCATTCATTGTGCAAGTGGGGAAACTGAGGCTCAGAGAAGCAAGTCACCTGAAGCAGGGTCACCCAGCATGCAAAACTCTGTGCAAGTGTCATCTTTCAACGTCACACACTGCTGGAGCCTCTGCCGTGGGCCCTTGGGCCTTCACCCTCGATGTTCCCCAAGCCTGGGGCGTTTCTCAGCTCTGATGAACTCACCTGAGTCCACCTCATGTGTCCTCTTCTCCAGCCAGATCTCCTGTGAGGCGCCCTGCTGTCCCCGTCTCCTGGCCCATGCCTGCACTGCGATGCATTTGCTGTCCTGTCTGTCATCCCCACAAGACTCTTTCTCTCCAGCACCCCTCACCCAGCTGACAGTCTGTGCTCCCAAGGGCTTGTGGAACAAAGCTCAAGGCCTGACCCAAATGCCACCTCCTCCAGGATGCCTTTCAGAGCAAAGCCTTCCTCTCCACTAGGAATCCATTGACCCACCTCTGAAAAACCCTACCCCACCAAGGTCTGCCCTTCTTGTCAGGATCTATTCCTGTTTCTTTGCTTGTCTGTTGCCTCTCTTCCCTGAGAAGATGTTGGGACCTGGCCCAGAACAGAACTTGGTGCAGGGAAGGTGCTCGAGGAAGAAGACCGCTCCCAGCACCCAGCAAGTGTCCCGGGGTCGGGCACTCAGGCCCGTTGGAGTGTACGAATGGACGTGGGCGTCCTATCTCTCCCCTCCCCAGACCTTCGAGTTGGGAGGGCCCAGATGCACTCCCAACCTAACTCTCACGTAGGAGCGGAGACACAAAACCCAGAGAAGGTGAGTGGTGTCCCCAAGTTCACGTGGCAGAAGTCCGCTGACACCCCGTTCTCCTGACTTGACTCCATGACCACTGATTTCTCCTCTCTCCCAGGTTACCTTCTGTGTCTTCCCTCAGTAAAGCATTCAGCTCTTTCTGGAAGCTGCCCTCTCCCCCTGAATTTTACCCACTCAAAAGGCACCTGGCCAAGAGGTTTCTGATGGGGAGCTGCTGGCGGGGAAGCCATTCAGACCTGGGTCTGAGTCTCTCCTCTCACGTTTGGCAGCAGAGGGTTGTGGGCAAGCTGGGTCCAAAAATTTGTCTTTTAATTGTAGTAAAATACACATCACATAAAATATGCTACTTCAGCCATTTCTAAGTATATAGTTCAGTGGTACAAGATCCATTCATACTGTTTTGCAACTGACACCACTGTCCATCTCCATAATCTTGCTTGACCTTGCAAAACTGAAACTGAATGCAGGGAACACTCCCCATTCCGCCCTCCCTCCCCCACCCCAGCCCTTGCAGCCACCATCTACTTTCTGTTTCTAGGAGGTCTTTTTTTTTTTTTTTAGATTTTATTTATTTATTTGATAGAGAGACAGAGAGACAGGAAACACAAGCAGGGGCAGGGGGAGTGTGAGAAGGAGAAGCAGGCTTCCCAGCAGAGCAGGGAGCCCGACATGGGGCTCGACCTGAGCCGAGGCAGACGTTTAATGGCTGAGCGACCCAGGTGCCCCTGTTTCTAGGAGCTGGACTCCTCTGCAGCCCTCATGTAAAGTGAAATCATCCAGAATGATTTGTCTTTCCACGACTGGTTTAATCTCATGAGCGTGACGTCTCTAAGCTCCGTCCACGGTGTGGCAGGTGTCAGCCTGCCCTTCCTTTTTAGGGCTGAGGAACATTCCACCGAATGGATGCACCATGCTTGGTTAATCCACCAGTACCCCAATGAACATGGGTTGCTTCCACCTCTCAGCGATTGTGAATCACGCTACTTTGGTTCATTGCTTTTGAAGCTTTATTCCTCATCTGGGAAATGGGGTCCCTATCCTCAGATGCTTACATGACTTTGTTTGCCTGCTACTTGCTTGATGAGCCACAGAGGCCTTTTAAAACAGGAGGAGAATGCTGGCATTTGCTGGGCACTCACTGCGTGCCACGGGCAATTCTGTGGGCTCCGTGTGTACTTACAGAGCAAAAGCTCACGGGCCTAGGAGGCAGGTGCTGTCATTGTCCCACTTCACCAAAGCAGGGTCTGCCACGTGGCTGGGCTTATCACACCCCCCTGGCGAGATCCACAGGGGGCCGTCCTCACAGCCCGCCACCGCATGCCCATGGTTCCATTTGCCTTGGGGAGGAAGATGGAGGAAGATGCGAGAAGGTTCTGCAGTTTGCCTACTTGGCTGAGAGGAGCTCAGTTGTTCCTGCAAAACAGATGTTCAATCCCTCTTCTGAAAAACAAAACAACAAAATCTATGTAGCAATTACATGAAAACTCCTATTTCATACAGCTTTTGGGGGCAAAAAAAGGCTAGAAATCTCCACACTCTGTCCAGTCGACACTATCAAAGGGAGTATCAAACATTATATTCACAGTGATGTGTTCATTTAACACGCAAACCATCAGAACCCGTCACCTAGGGGCGCCTGGTGGCTCGGATAGTTGAGCATCTGACTCTTGATTTTGGCTCAGGTTGTGATCTCAAATCGGGAGATGGAGCCCCTTGTCTGGCCCCATACTGGATGTGGAGCCTACTTGGGATTCTCTACTTCCCTCTCCCTCTGCCCCTTCCCAGCCTTGCTCACATGTGCTCACTCTCTAAAAAAAAAAAAAAAAGGGACCCATCACCTAACCCATCACCTAACTCATTTCCACAGTCAGATGCAGGGAAGCCTGGACACATGGCCACAGAAACCTTCCCTGAAGGGGGAAGTGGCCATAAAATGACCACAACCTGTGTCCATTAGATGCCCTCCCCATTTGTGGCTTGATTTATGGCATTGCCGGGAAGGGTGGAATTTCTGCCCCCAAACCATCTAGCCTAATTACCCCTGTGGCTAGCACAGGGCCTGAAACTGGTGTTGGTTTTGAGGTGAAGGTCCTGGTGGGTCCTCAGAAGAGCCCTGTCCCATGCCACCGAGAACCTCGGCTACCTTCTGGGCCACATCCGTGTTGACTGGGACCATCGTCGGCTGCACCAGGCGTGGAGAAATCAGCTGGTTCTTTGCATCCAGGAAACAAATAAACAAACAAACTTCTCTTACCCCTAAGCAGTTGTCAGTTCTGGGAGGTAGCAAAGCATTTATTCCTCGTTATTCTTTTCTGTAAAGGACAGGATAACAGAGCTAGAACTCCTGGTCACTGACAACAGCTCTCCTTCCTTGAGAGCCTACTGTGAGCAGCTATTCGCACACATCCGCTCTCTGACCTCTCGGTGATCCCTCAAGGTCCCCACCCCCTTTGCCAGGTGAGCCCACTGAGGCTCCGAGGGGACCAGTGAGTGGCTCCCCCAAGGCCGCTGAGCAAGGAAGCTGAAGCCGCGGAGCAGAAAGGATTTGAACACAGGTCTGGCGAAAGCCAAAGCCACGCCCCTTCTCCATGGGGAGGGTTGCGTCCTTTCCCTTACTGGCTTTTTGTCTCAATTGTTCCAGTTCAAGAGAAAGTACAAGGTTGCAGTGGGTGGGACCTCAGGCAGAGGCCTGGGCTTGGAGGTGGGGATGTAGAGTGCAAGGTCAGCAAAACCTAATGTCTGTTGAGTCTGAGCTGCCAAGAACCTCAGAGCTGGGGTCCGTGGAGGGAGGGATCAGGATTGAGGTTTGGGGTTCTTTGACCATAAACAGGCCTCAGGGCAAAGATTCAGTGCCAATGGTTAATTATGGAGGTGAGGTCGGCAGAATAACGGCCCCCACAGAGATCCACCTCCTTGTCCCTGGAACCTGTGTCTGCAAGAGGAACTTTGCAGGGGTGACTAAGGTTATGGACCCTGCGATGGGGAGATTATCCCGGATTATCTCTCAGAGTCCTTAAAATTGGAAGAGGGAGACAAAAGAGTGGGTCAGGGAGACCCCACCTGCTGGGCAAGAGGATGGAGGAGGGGCCATGAGCTGAGGAATGCTGGAAGCCTCTAGAAGCTTACAAGGCTGTGAGCTCCTGCCACCAGAGCAGGTGTGCCTAACTGGGCTCTGCTTCCTCTGTGAGACACCTGGAGCTCACGGTGGGAGTAAGCAGAGACCGGCAGGGGCAGGGATTCCGGCAGCCAGAGAGTGGCCTCAGGAAGAGAGGCAAGTGCTAGAAACTGGAGGTTGTAAAGGAGGCCTCCAGGGGATCTGCGGGGAGCACACGGGGACCAGACAGCACACCGAGGCTGTGGTGTGACCGTCTGGTTGAGTTCCGGAGTCACAGTCTTTCTGACGTTGCCCTGCACCTGTCTGGCCTCTCCTGTGACCGGGGCTACCTGCTACCCCAGCCCAACCCTACATCCTGCCCCACAGGCACCCACCCTCCAGGGGCACCCAGTCATTTGCACTCGTATTCATCACACTTCTCTGCCTTTGCAAATGCTGTTCCCACTGCCTGGATGTTCCCCGCACCTCTTAACTACTGCGTTCTCCCATGTGACCGATTTCTGGGAACCCTTCCCTGCTGCCTCCCCCACCCCCAGGCTGGGGGAGAGGTCCCCTGCATGCCAGCCCTCTTGGGCCCCATTCCTTGTGGGGCTGTGCTCCACACGTCCCAGCCCTGAGGCTGTGAGCTCCTGAGGGTGGGCGGGACCGTGGTGCCTGACTGGGCTCTGCCTCCTGGGCACCCAGCCCAGGGCCTGGCACACACCGGCTCAGGGGGAGACTCTGCTCTACAGAACCCAAGTCATGGGAAAGGCACGCGTTGCTGCCCACAGCCCAGCCCCTGGCCTCTCAGCCTGGCTATTTTTATTTCCTCCCCCTGCAGTGAGGAGGCCCAATCCGAGCCCGTGAGACCAGCCAGGCAGAGTGAAGGCATTTACGGGTTCTGCCCCAGCCAGAGGCCAGCCGGAGGGGCCGTGGGGGCTCCCCCTGGGGAGCACAGTGCCTTGACATTGGCCGGAGAGCCATACCTTAGAGCCACGAGGGACTGCAGGGCCCAGCTCACCTCCTGGACAGAGTCCCCTAAGACAGAGCCATGTGACCTTGAATAAGTCATGCAGGTTACCTCATCTGCCAAAGGGGTGGGGTCTGGCCCTCTCTTGCAGATTATTCTGAGCATCCAATGATAAGGCGATAAGTCTAACTGGAATGTTGTTTGAAACAGGGAAACAGCAACATGATTCAAGACGCAAAGTTTAGAAAGGGGTATTCCCAGAACCTCAGTGAGCTACTGCTTTACACCTATCGGAATGCCTAAAATCAAAACTAGAAGAAACAATGTCAGCAAGGATGCACCATGCATTGTGGGAACGCAAACCCGTGCAGACACTCTGCAAAACAGCACTGGGCGGCTCAGTCGGTGAAGCCTCGGCCTTCTGCTCCGGTCATGATCCCGGGGTCCTGGGATCGAGTCCCTTGTCGGGCTCCCTGTTCAGCCTGCTTCTCAACCTCCCTCTGCTGCTCCCCATGCTAGTACTCTCCCTCTCTCTGACAAATAAATCAATAAAATCCTTTAAAAAGAAAGAAAAGAAAACAGTATGGAGATTCTTCAAAAAGTTAAAAATAAAAGTACCCTCAGATCCAGCAATTGCACTACTGGGCATTTACCCAAAGGACACAAAAACACTCATTCAAAGGGATACATGCACCCAGATGTTTCTAGCAGCATTACCCACAATAGCCGAATTACAGAAGCAGCCCACCGCCCATCGATTGGTGAACGGATAAAGCCATGGTATATATCTTCACAGAATATTACTCAGCCCTGAAAAAGAATGAAATCTTGCCATTTGCAATGACGTGGATGGAACCAGAGGACTACTTTGCTAAGTGAAGTCAGTCATTCAGAGAAAGACAAATATCACATGATTTAACTCACAGGTGGAATGTAAGAACCACAACAAAGGAACAAAGGAAAAATGAGACAAACAGAAAATGAGACTCCTAACTCCAGAGAGCAATCTGATAGTTTCTGGAGGGGAGGTAGGTGGGGGTGGGGGAGAGAGCTGGTGGGGATGAAGAAGGGGATGAAGGAGTGCACTTGTCTCCGTGAGCACCAGGGGAAGCATAGAAATGTCACACAGTCGCTGTATTGTATGCCTGAAATCAACATAGCACCGTATGTTAACCATGCTAGAATATAAATATTAATTTAAAAAATATATAACTTCGGATTGTCATAGCAAAAAAAAAAAAAAAAAAGGGAGTATTTTACTCAGTGCAAACCCAGCCCTCATCCCCAGCCAGCTGGCTAGCTTCCCTAGGGTCCACCAGCATGGCTCTTTTTCCCCTTACTTTCCCCCTCCTTCCTTCCCTCTTTCTCTCTCTCCTTCCCTCCTCTCCCTCCCCTCTCCTTCCCTCCCTTCTTCCCTCCCCTTCTTCCCTTTCTCCTTCTCTCCCTCCTTCCCTCCCCTTCTTCTCTGTCTCCTTCCCTCCCTCTTTCTCTCCCTCCTTTCCTCTCTCCTTCCCTCCCCTCATTCCCTCTCTCTCTCTCACAGAGAGAGCCAGAGGTTGTTTGTAAGAATATGTGTGTGTGTATATTTACACACACACACACACACATCCCCATCATGGAGAACCTGATCTACGCTCCATGCTCTGGCTCACTGTCCATGCTCACAGTCGGTGCTCACCCCATGTCATGCCCTAAGGCCCCGAGTACAGGGACTAGCGCTAAGTCACACAGCAAGGGTGTGACGGGCCCAGAGCCAGACCAGAAGCCAGCCCTGCCCAACCCTGTCATATGGGAAATGTTTAATCAGTGCTGCGATGGGTGTCCACCTGTGCCTTATCAGGATACCCCAAAACATCGCTGGGATTCCGAGTCCCAGGTCCAGAACCCTCTCCTGAAGCCCTGCGCTCCCACTGGGCAGGTCCCCCATCCCCCCACCCTCTACCCCCCCCACCCCAGTTAATTAGATCTGCCGTCCCATCCCTGCCACCGCCACCACGGCACTGCTGGGACAGGGCCTGGAATAAGGCCAAATGGATGCATGAGAAATTCTGTTCCTCTGACATTAGGCATCGCTGATTTGAATTTAGACTCGTAATATCAGAACTCTGGGCATGGGGAAATTCTGTCATAGGTAGGTAGCCCCGGGAGTTGGGGTCCCCGGGCTTCGGACCAGGGGCCTTCTCTGAATCCCAGGTGTCCTACCTGCAGTACGTGACACGGGCCGAGTTGCTTACAGACTCTGAGCCTGTTTCCTTGTCTGTGAGACAGAAGTAATAAACCCAGCGCACAGGCCATGGGGAGGACAGACTCAGGTGGGTCAGGGGAAAGCACCTGGCAAGTAAGGATAAGACCACATGTGCCCCTCAACAGCCCTCACACATCCTGGGCCCCTTTTCTGTACAGACACGACACTGAGCTCTGGAGATCCTCTCTGGGGAGGACGGTGTCCTTCCTACCAGTTTGCTCTGAGTTCTCACGCCTCTAGAGCACGCAGCTGTCTGCCATAGAACACACTTGCTGGCGTGTCCGCTGCCCGCTGCCTGGCACTAGAATGCCTTGCCCAGGAGCTCAGAGGGTTCTCAGATCTGTTCACCATTCCACCCCCAGTGCCTGGAACCGCCTGGCTTGCTCGTGGGAGCAGTCTGTTGGAGATCCCCTGAATGATCTCTCACTTTAGTAATGGAAGAGGGGATAGACTCTGGCATCTTGCAGATGGGGAAACTAAGGCACAGACAGGTAGGAGTGGCTTCCTCTCCAAGGCATGACGATAGTCTCCCATGACAGGGACTGAGGGGTCAGTCTGCAAGCCCCGGAGCCACGTTGCCTGGGTTCAAGGCCTGGCCCAGCTGCCCACTGGCTGTGTGACCTAAGGCAGGTCACTTGAGCTCTCTGGTCCTCAGTTTTCTGCCTGCCAGATGGAAGTGAGAATAGTAGCTGCCCCACGGGGTTGTTGTCAGAAGACACAAGGTCTCTCCTAGCATAGAGAAGGACAGAGAACATCTCCAGGAACTGCCAGCTCTCAGCACGCCATCTCTAACTGTCGGAAGGCACAGAGCCAGAGCGCTGACTCAACCACAGTCACCCTGTTCAACGCCAGGCTCTGTCCACCATTCCACACCCATCCCACCCGCTGGACGTGGAGACTGAGCACAGGCGGGGAGTGAGCCAGGCTGCATGCTGGGATCCCAGGATGTGGGACCAGAATGGGGAGTGTGCCCAGAGGGAGGGAAGCCTGCCTCTACTTCAGCCAAGCTCAGACATGGACCCCATCCCGTCAGAGGCTCGAACTCCAGAGGACCCCCTTACCCCTCTCTGGAGGGCTTGATTTCCTTCACCAGACTCACAAGGACCCACTGGCAGTTCTGGAAGCCAGAGCATCTACAGACAATGAGTCACAGGTCCGTACAGCAAAGAATAATCATGTCCATAGTCACGCCCCCCCCCCAGGACAGATTCCAATTCTGGTTAAGAACTTGGAAGCCCCCTCTGGAGATCAGTTGGGGGAAGATCACTTGGGACAAGCAACTGCAAAGAGCTGGTGTGATATGGTTCAAAGAATAAGGGTTTTAATGCCCGATAGATCTGCCTCTGTCAATTACCATTTCTGTGACCTTGGACAAATAATGACCCCCGCCTCAGTCTCCTCACCTGTAAAATGGGCATGACAGTTCTTCATAGCCACGTTAAGTGGGAAAGCGTACATAAAAACCCTTCCTTCCAGAAAATCCTTTTCCCAGCAGGAAAGGACAGCACATCAGGGATTCTTCGGGTGTCCCCAGGTGGGATGGGAACACCCCATCCTTGCCACAGGGGCCCATCAGCCCCACGGTGCTACCATTACTCATCATGATTTGAAGGCTTTACTGGGAAGCTGAAGGATAATCAGAACTTTGCATGAGGCAGGGCTCTTGTTTTACCTGAATTTGGTTCATGCCTTGTGGCACGGGGCTCTGCGGGACCTGGGGTTTAGGCACAGCTCCTGTCTGAAGGGGAATGGTCCCATGCGCCTCTTTCCACCAGGGAGCAGTCCTGCCGTGGGGGTTGGTACGGAACAGGTGGCCTGAGTGTCAGAGCTAAATTTGAGTCCTGACTCCACTGTGAGATTTTGGGCAAGCTACTTAATCTCCCTGAGCCTGTTTCCTCTTTTGGAAAGTGGCCTAACATGGCCCTGGAAAAGGTTAGTCAGTGTCTGTGACAGGCTCTGGAGGAAGAACGTCTTCCTCCCATCTCCAAGGAGGGGGTGCCCTTTCTCCCATGGCTCTGGGGATAGAAGCTGAAGACTATGTGGAGGGGGAAACCCAGAGGGCAGACTGAGCCCCCAAGAAGATGGGAGCTGCCCTATGAGGAAGCCTCCGACACGGACGTGGGACATGGGGGAAGCGGTCAGCCGTGTGCCCCCAGCCCCTGCTGACCCTGGAGGGGCTCTTGCTGGACCCCTCTCAGGGCAGGCATCATGACAACAGGGAGATAAGCTTGGGGCTACAAGGAGGAGCTAGAAGTCTCTGATGGGCCCTGGACCTTCTCAGAGAGGGGCCTCGCATGGGGAAAGTAACCGGTAAAGTCCAGAACCTTGGACCCTGCCGTATCTGCTCCTGTCAGTTTTTTTGGGTCCCTTCAGAATGAGGAAGGCGGTGTCCTTGGTCTCAGGGGAATGAGTGGGCAGCAGTGGTGGGTGAGGGAGGAAAGCAAGGCAGTCTTGCCCTGAGCCAGCAGGAGGAAGTCCAGCTGGGCCAGGAGAAGTGCCCCGGGGGCTTAACTGTTCAGTTTCCTGTGAGTCCCCAGGAGCCTCCCACCGGACTCCCACTTTGGTGCTGTGAAGCTGAGTCTGTCCCGAGGCAGGGGCTCCCGGCTGGGACTCTGCGCTCAGACACCAGGATCCGAGTGTGGTGACCTTGCAGAGGGGGCGTGCATGCTCCTGGGATGCAGGCCCCACGGTGCTCCCCGGTCGTGGGGGGCTGGCCACCTCAGACCCTCTCTCTGAAGGCACTGGACATGCGCTGGGGAGAAATGATTCCAGCAGGGACCTCAAAGAACAAGGAAAATCGTCCTCGCCTAAAAGGGGTGTGCAGGTTAGACTCACATGGGGGTTGCTGGGAAGGCCTTTTCTCCATGGGTTCACATCTATAATGGGTTGCCTTGAGGTTCAAGGTCATCCTTAATAACATGGGTGGGCATCCTCCACTCCATTGAAGACTTTGGGAGTAAAACTGGGTTTTCATAAGAAAAAAGAGATTCTGCCCGTGGACGGCAGAGTCCCCGGCTCGCAGGTCCATCCTGCTGATTCCGGACGTGCCTGCCAGACCTCACAATCATGTAAGCCAATTCCTTAAAATAAATCTGTGTTTCTCTGGCGGAAGCTGGCTGACAGAGCAGGAAACAGGCATCCCGTCCCTATCCCACCTTCCCCTTCATTCCTGGAGAGCTGACCGTGCTAGACCCAGGTGGGGAGAGGTGCACGAGACAGGTCCCCCCACAGTCCAACAGGGAAGACGAGCACGGAAAGAGCTGTGTGCACATGCGTGATGAGCCCGGGCTCGCAGGGAGCCGGACCTTGCAGAGTGGGCTCAGCGGGGTCCAGATGGCTGGTCGCACAGGGGTCTTCCCTCGGCGTTCAGTACTACCGTTCATATTGGCAGCTTGAAGCTGCCTGTGGCCGGAGTAGCCAACTATGGAAACCGGTAAGTGCCGCCAGCCCGCACCATGCCCCGCAAGCTTACCCGTGCACCACCGCCTAGAAGAATGTAACAAAGGACCCACGTAGATTGAGGGGTTGGGAGGGCTTCCCTGTGGGGGATGGCTTCTGGGAGAGACCTAAAGACCCGTCAGGATTTCACTCAACGGGGAGTGAAGGGAATAGCAGCTAGCAAGAGGGAACAGCACGTGGGAAGGTTCTGAGCAGAGAAAGAGCCCTGTGGTTTGGCCACTTTTTTACTTGTCCAGGCTTTCCCCCCAGACCAGGGGCACCTAGAGGGTCTACATGGCTCACCATCTCTGTATCTGCAGACGCCGCAGAGACACCCTCTGAGCTGGGTGATCTCACACTGGTTGCTACACCTGTTATCTCATCTGAAAACAAGGGGAGGGGGTCTTGGAGTCAATCCAGACTCTGCTAAGCTCAGTAAGAAGACAGGGCAGAGACGTTTTTTTTTTTAATTTTTTTTTTTTTTTAAGATTATCTGTTTATTTATTTATTTGACGGAGAGAGACAGCAGGAGAGGAACACAAGCAGGGAGAATGGGAGAGGGAGAAGCAAGCTTCTCGCTAAGTAGGGAGCCTGATGCAGGGCTTGATTGCAGGACCCTGGGATCATGACCTGAGCCAAAGGCAGACGCTCAACAGACTGAGCCACACAGGCGCTCGTGATTAATATTTTAAAATATTTTAAAAACATCATTCCTTTCCAGAATCTCAGACCTGATTCCTGTTCGTAGTCCCTCAGGGCCCTGGCCAGGGTGCGGCCTCAGGCAAAGGCCAAGGTATATAGGAAAGAACAGGTGAGATTTCCAGGGCAGAGCATGGTCCCAGGGTTACTAGTGACACTGAAGATGTGGGGCTGTTCATTGTCATGCCCTGGGTGTCCCCATCTCTGGGAAGTCCTCCCCTATAGAGGAAACAGTGAGAAGAGCTGAGCAGAGACCCCTCCACAGAGGAACCACTGGTTTTGTGTCCTGGTGGGACGGCTGCTGAGAGTTCTCTGCTGTAATGGGCGCTTTAGAAAGGAAACAAAGAGAAAATTTTCCAAGATTGACCCATGGCCAAGGAGGTGACAGGGCACTGAGGCCGGTCTTCCGAAGAGATCCTTTTAGAGCCCTCAGGGGCCTCTCCAAGCCACCGGCAGGCCACTGTCCCCTCATGGGTGGGATGGCCCAGCCTGGAGAGGGACAGAGGGTGGGGTCCAGACACCCCAACCCCCTGTGCTCCAGGCCCTGGGCACAGACATGCATGCTCACAGAGCCCTCTGAGGTCAGGCGAGGATATGGTTTTGCAGGAAGGGAAACTGAGGCTCAGAAAGGTTAAACAATCTGGTTGAGGTCAGTGGGCTGGCTCCTTATTCTTTCTGATACTTCATCTCATATTGTTTCATCACCGCTTTTCCTTCCTCCCCTCCCACCCTCCCTCCCCCCTTTCTCTCTCCTTTCTTCTCTCTTTTAAAAATAATTTCTTGGAGTGTAATTGATAGATCTGAGCTTTGGGTGAGTTTGGCCCAAGGTGTGCACTCCTAACCACTGCTCCAATTGAGACACCTTGAGTCCCTTTCCAACAGACTCCCCTCCCCCACTCCCCCACTCCCCCAGTTCTGACTCCTCTCACTGTGAATTGGTTTTCCTCTTTTCGAACTTCCTATGCATGGTTCACGCTGGCTTCTTTTTTTCTCTGCTTGAATTGCAAGATGATGTGGAGAAGAGAGGGGTACGTGAGGAAGGGCTGTGGTCAGGGTCTGTCGCTAAGGGAGCAGTTTCTGTACAGTGTGTCCTTGGAGCCCTCCTCACTCCCACGGGAGGGGCGGACGTGTACATCACATCCTCTCCCTCCACCGGCCTGCTCCCTGCCTCCATGCGACACGCTGACACGCTTTCTTCTGGAAGCCCTCCCTAACGCACCTGCTGTAGGCACCTCTCACCTAGAACTTTCTTCCACGGCCCCCAGCATGATCACCATGAAGTCACTAGTTGTGTTATTTGTCTTGAACACCTGTGTTGTCCGCACAGGTGAGCTCCCAGGGTAGGCCCAGGTGTGCCATGGTCACACCACCTCCCCAGGTGTAGCTTGCCCATGATTCACACACGCTCAGTAAAGGCTTAGTGAATAGTTGCTTGTAGGTGAAAGTGTGTCTGTGTGTGTGTATGGGTGCGTGCGTGGGAGAGAGGAAACAGTGTGAGCAAGCATGGGCCAAGGAGCCCTGAGGGGCAGGGGCAGCCCTGCCTGGGGGACTCGGCACGGCACCCCATGCTGGGGTTTATTAAACCTGGCACTGCCCCACCTGCTTTACCTGGGTGCACTCTTGCCATCCTGACCAGCACCCATGAGGAAGAGACCTTCATCACTCTCTTTAGAGACCAGGAAACAGGCCGCGGGAGCTCAGTCCTGCAAATTCACCCAGCTCACCCCAGGCTAGCATCCCCTGTGATTTGGGTCAAAGAAATTAAGAGCTCCCTGCACCCCAGGGTCAAGAGGCAAGGACATGGACCCCACCTCTCAATGCAAGGAGCAGCAAGGAGGGGTGCCAGGGCGGCTCGGTCAGTTAAGCCTCTGCCTTCAGCTCAGGTCACAGTCTCAGGATCCTGGGATGGAGCCAGGCATTGGCTCCCTGCTCAGCAGGGAGCCTGCTTCTCTCTCTCCCTCTGCCTGCTGTTCTGCCTACTTGTGCTCTCTCTCTCTCTCTCTCTCTCTGTCAAATGAATAAATAAAATCCTAAAAAAAAAAAAAAGTTATGGGGGCCACGCATCCTGCGGGCACACACCGGTCGTGGTGATGTCGGGGATCGGGGCAACCTCAGGCATCCACAGCTCCCCGGGCCAGGGCAGGCAGCCCAGACCAGCTTTAGCAGCTGACCAGCTGCGGGCCCCTTCCATCCTCACTCAGGCCTCCTAGTTTCTCTCCTCCGGATGGGCCGTTCAGCTTTTCGGGAATCAGAGCCCTCTGCCCCCTTCCATTGCCAACTGCCAGGCTCGGCCTTCTGCACACCCGCTGGGCTGCATTTCTATGATGGGAAAATGGGTTGGCTGCCCAACATGAGGCTCGGTCTGCCCTCAGCCCCCAGAGGTAGGAGGGAAGGACTGTGTGGTGAGCATTGAGGGCCATGCAGTGACACTGAGCAATGGCTGGGCTGGGGGGCACAGCTGCCACTGCCTTTGGTCTCAGCCAGCCAGGGGATGCCTCCCTTTGGAGGTTGGGGACGTGGTAGTCCCTCCAAGGCAGGAGGACAGGGCTGCAGGCTCATTCCAATTGCGGGGGGGAGCATGTGCACGAAGGACACTGGCACGGACTGGGGCCCAGAAGGTCAGACTCTGGCCCAGGAAGATGACTTGACCATCGCCTGGGGCAGGGGTCCAGAAGGTCAGGCATGGGAAAGGCATCTTGATGTCTGGGAGGGGGAACAAGATGGGAGCAGTGGTGAAGGGGAGAGGGGTGCGACGCTGGGGCTGATTAGAAAAGGCCTTGGCAGTTCTTGAATTTGGAGCCCTTGACCATGGGTCAGGGTCATATTTCTGGTGGAAGGTGGTACTCTCACTGAGATAGGACCCCAGGAGGAGGAGCAGGTTGGGAACCCCAGGCTGCTGTGTCCTCCATTCTGGAGGGGTTTGGGACAGCCAAGAAGAAATCACCAGGAAGATCTGGTGGGTAGTGGAAAAGTGTGGCCTATAGGAGTGACCTGGGGGCCAGCACCAATCCCGATCCTCCACGACTGAGGATGTTAAGGGGTGGAGCTTGATTCCCTAGGGGCCCAGAGGTCCCTCCAATCCCAAGAGCGCCCCCAAGGCAGCAGCCTTCGCAGGGGCTGCATTGTGCTCCAGGCGTAGGCAAGGACTTTCCAAGTGGCTTAAGGACCTCAATTTCCAGGTTGTCCCCTATCAGGAGGCCAGAACAATGTTCCTTCCCCATTTCCCCCCAAGTCCCCCCACCCATGTCTCCTGCCCTGTGAGAGAGAGGCCTGGCTCCTCCACTCTGGATGGCAATCCAAGCCCCAGTGTGGGCAGAGCCTCTCCTTTCCAGGCACTGGGGTGGGCCACCTCCATCTTTGTCCCTATATACCTCCTCCGGGGCAGGACTGGAGACCGAGCGGCTGCTGGGGCTCGTGTTGGCCATTCTGGGTTCTCACGCAGGGCATGGAGAGAGAGGAAATCTATGTTTCTTTGTTTGGTTGGTTTTTTAAGGAACAGGACTTTAAAAATTTATTTTATTTTATTATTATTTTTTTTTAAGTAGGCTCTGTGCCCAGTGTGGGGCTCAGACTCATGACTCTGAGATCAAGAGTTGCACACTCTGCCGACTGAGTCAGGAGCCCCTGGAACGTCTTTTCACTCTGTGCTCTCAGAGTAATTGTCTTGTAAGAGCTAAGCAAAAAGCTTCTCAGGAGAAGGACTGAAGGCATGTCTAATCAGTATGACTTACTCGCCCTCCTAATCATCTCTCATTTGTCTAGAATGCGGAAGGGAGGTGATGGCCCCAACGGTGAGTATTGCCACCTTTGTTGGAATCGAAAGATGAAGCCAGCCTTCCTCTCAGAGAAAGCATGTCTGATTGGCTTCATGCATTGATGGGGAGAGCTGCCTTTGTGGTGGGTATTTTCCACAAACTAAACAAAATCTATAAATCTATAGCTCCAACATTTTGATGAAATTACACATAAAGCATATGACAGGGGCATGAAATAATTTGGTGGGGGCAAGTGTATTGAAATTAACAACCTTTTCATTTCCCCTATTCTATCTGTGTACTTCCAGTTACACAAAGGGTCTTTGATGGTAAGAGGTATACAGGACAGCTCCCAGATAAGTTTGGGCAGATTCTTTTTGGTGTCCTTTCCCAGGGACTGAGAGAGTGGGACCCCAACAGCCAACAGCTGGGTGACATATTCTTGGGCAAGGCAGGGGCTTTCCAGCAAATCAAAGAAAAATCAACAAACTGAGAAGATCATAACCAAGTTGCCCACTGACTGATCAGTAGAAATAGTTTAGGGGCGCCTGGGTGGCTCAGTGGGTTAAGCCCCTGCCTTCGGCTCGGGTCATGATCCCAGGGTTCTGGTATTGAGCCCCACCTTGGGCTCTCTGCTCAGTGGGGAGAGCCTGCTTCCCCCTCTCTTTCTGCCTGCCCCTCTGCTTACTGGTGATCTCTGTCAAATAAATAAATAAAATCTTAAAAAAAAAGAAGTTTAGTTGATGGATCATTATTATTTGATTTTTTTTTTTTTTTTGGCCACATATCTTTGAAGGAGTTCAAAGACGTAAGTGACATTTCTATAACAAAAGATCTTTCCTTCCCATCAATGTGTTTATATGAACATATTTCTTCCATACTTACATGATAAGTATGAAAAAAAAAAAAGAATAAAATCTACCTTGAACTACGTCTCATTCTAACTATCAGCAATATTTGTCTGTGGGCACCACGAGCTAATTCACAAAATAAGGCCTATCCATACTGCTAACAAACTTCTAGTAAAACTGTACTTTCATGTTCGAGATTATTTATCAAAAGGTGGAACATAAGACTTGGTTACAAAGTATTTTGGTAATGGTAACTCAACCCAAAAATATGATTTTTGAGCCTTGCAGTCAAAGAAAATTAACTGTAATTTATACAAGGAAAAAAATGATTTGATAACAGTAAAACAGTTTTCAGTGTAAAGATAAATTCTAGTAAATTAGGATAAAATTCCAGGGGAAGTGGAACAGAGATAGAAAGTCACAGAAACGATGCAAAATGCTTAATCGTCAAAGAGCTTGTCATGCATTTCTTTTAAAAAGATTTTATTTATTTATTTGACAGAAATCACAAGTAGGCAGAGAGGCAGACACAGAGAGAGGGGGAGGTAGGCTCCCCACTGAGCAGAAAGCCCGACACGGGGCTCGATCCCCGGACCCTGGGATCACCACCTGAGCCGAAGGCAGAGGCTTTAACCCACTGAGCCACCCAGGCACCCCTTGTCATGCATTTTTTAAGTGGGTGATAGTGAGTATGAAATTGCTATGGGATTTAGGTTCCATTGGTTTTATTTAAAAGAGCAACATAACAATTTTGTTTTAAAATGGTGACATTAGGGGCGCCTGGGTGGCTCAGTAGGTTAAGCCTCTGCCTTTGGCTCAGGTCATGATCTCAGGACCCCGGGATCAAGCCCCACATCAGGCTCTCTGCTCAGCAGGGAGTCTGCCTTCCCCTCTCTCTGCCTGCCTCTCTGCCTACTTGTGATCTCTCTCTCTCTCTGTCAAATATATAAATAAAATCTTTTTAAAAATAAATAAAAATAAAATGTCGACATTAGCAGGACAGTGGCCATGGAAGCTGGAATCCATTTGGGAGTGTATAATAATTCACCTGCCAAATTAGGGAGCCCTGAAAATGGATGTTGTCAGAGGGCTGGGCCCAGAACGGGCCTTTGCTGGCAGTTGGTAACCCGCGAGAGAGGAACGGGCGTGGGGCATGAGTGGCATAAAACCAAAAGAATAAAATAAAACAAAATAGGGCGACTGGGTGGCTTGGCGGGTTGGGCCTCTGCCCTCGGCTCTGGTGGTGATCTCAGGGTCCTGGGACAGAGCCCCACGTCAGGCTCTCTGCTCGGCAGGGAGGCCTGCTTCCCCCTCCCCCTCTGCCTGCCTCTCTGCCTACTTGTGATCTCTCTCTGTCAAATAAAGAAATAGAATCTTTAAATAAATAAATAAAGTAATAATAAAATATCAACATTTACAATGTATTAGGAAATTACATTATTTGTAACTCTGTAAATTTAGCATGAAAAACTGAGAGTCCAGGGTGCCTGGGTGGCTTAGATGGTTAAATGTCTGCCTTCAGCCCAGATCATGATCCCTGAGTCCTGGGATCGAGTCCCGCAGCAGACTCCCTGCTCAGTGGGGAGCCTGCCTCTCCCTCTGCCCCCCTCTCTCTCTCTCTCTCTGTCTCCCATGAATAAATAAATAAAATCTTTTTTTAAAAAGGGAGATAATTGGGGCACCTGGGTGGCTCAGTGGGTTAAAGCCACTGCCTTCGGCTTGGGTCATGATCCCAGGGTCCTGGGATCGAGCCCCGCGTCGGGCTCTCTGCTTGTCGGGCTCTCTGCTTGGCAGGGAACCTGCTTCCCTTCCTCTCTCTCTCTGCCTGCCTCTCTGCCTACTTGTGATCTCTGTCTGTCAAATAAATAAATAAATAAATAAAAATCTTAAAAAAAAAAAAGGAGATAATTTAAACATTAAAAAAAATAAAGAGAATAAAATTGAGAGTCCACTTAAAAATACACAAGAGACTATACCAGAGCCAGGGGGCGGGGGGTTCCCGCCCCCTGACTTTTTTAAGGTGGCTGTAAGCAGAGATCACGACTCAGAGGAGAGCCCTTCCAAAGCAGACCAAAATAGGGTGACCTCATTTCCCTGCAGTCCCTTTCTGTAGAGCTGTGATTTGTGTTTATTTGTTTGAAGATCCGGAGATGATGTTCAGGTTGTGAGTGTCCAGTGAGAACACATGGGCTAAGAGCAGTTGGAGGTCAAGGTCACCCTGCTCTGGGCAAGCCTGGCAGTCTGGCAGCGCGGGTAGACCACGGGCTGGCACCGGGTGCGGCCCCCGAAATGGGTGGACTCACCGAGGCCCCCGCTTCACTAGGCAGGGCAAGAGACTCACCCCACTCTTCCTGCAGTGGGGGCAAGATGCTAAGGTTTGCCAGAGGGCAGTGAGGCACACGTTGGGAAGGTAACCAGTGAAGGACACTCATACCCCCAAATCTGTCTGTATGAGAGCACCAGCAGCCCCAAATGCGCCTTTCTCCCGAGTGCTGCCTTCCTCCGTGCTGGCCACTGGCCTAGGTGCTTTCTGTGTCTAAACCTCCATTGCCTCCTGAGTAGGGAGTGATGGGACCCTCGTAACCTGACTCCAAGCCACGTGGTGCACATGGCACAGGTGCGAACACAGACACGTTCGGGACCCAGAAGAGTTGATTTGAGGCTTCACCCTTCTGCTTGCTCTGATCTCTCTGACCCTGAGCTACTATGGGGACCTTCAGGCCCCAATCTTTCTGGGCAGTGGTGACTGCTCTATGCCCGGAAAGGACTCTGCTATCATCAGAAAAGTTTGTGCCTGAGTTTAGAAGGCTGAAGTATCTATTTTAAGTGTCAGACAAGATAACACAGGAGGACAGCCCACCCTGACTTCCTTGGCTGCTCTGGTTGGCTCTGCTTGGAGCACAGTCTGTCATTTTTCCTGCCTGGCCGTCCCCAGATGCCACTTGGGGCCTGAGCAAACTTCCGTCCTGAACCCCCAGTAGCATAGCAGCTGCCCCAAGTTTAGGTGCCATCCCAATGACCCCCCAGTGGCCTCTTCTGGACATATGTGTTGAGTGGGCAGAAGCTGTGGGGCCTGTGTTCGAGAAGTCAGGGCATGGTAGGGTGGTGGAGTTGAAACTCAGAGGCCTGGGTCTTGCACTGCAAAACCACCCAACTCGGGCAGCTGGCTTACCCTGAGCCTCATTTCCTCACTCTGCTGTGCCCAGCTTTTCCCCGTCAATGCAATGGAGATTCAGGGATGAGTCAAAAAGGCTTTTCCTTCCAGGCACTCCCAGCTTCATGGAAGAGGCAGCCAAGAAAACAGATAGTCACAGGCCCTGTGCTGGGGCAATAGGAGGACTTCCTGGAGGAGGTGAGGTCTGGGCACCATGTTCCTCTTCTGTTGATTGAGAGGGTCGTAATAACTCACGCTTTTTTATTTCAGAGTATAGTTTTATTGTTAACTGCTTTGTTATAAAAGTAATACGTGCTCCTGGTGAAAATTTTCAAGAGAACAGAAAGGTCATAAGTGAAAAGGGTCCTTGGCTCATCTCCAGAAGAAACTATCGTCCACAATACCTCGTAGAGCCTTCCAGCCTTCCAGAAATATTCTCTGGGCATGGAAACCCATGTGGGCAAAGCCAAGAAGCGCAAATCAAGGGTCACAACAACTCCCACTTCTTGAGTGTTTGCGAGGGGCTCACTGGTGGTTTTTAGAACAACATCTCTTGGACATCCTTGTATGTGCACAATTGCCCAGATACCGCACGAGGAGCCTGCAGGGCCATAGGAAGCACGGAAACAGATTTCCTACCACCTTGGTTAGAGTCCATCCTGCTCCTGCTGGACCTCCTCTGTGGTTGAGTTACTGTGTCCTTGGTTTCCAGACAGGGAAACTGAAGCTCAGAACATCGAAGTGGGGTGGTAAGGCCCCATGGGGCGGGAGGCAATTCTGTGCCATGAATCACCGTGTGAGGCCCTGCAGCCCGTGAGAAGCCACGCCATCCTCAAGTCCTGGCTTCTGGGAGGGTAAACAGAACTCTGGAGAGCCGGAGGCTGGTGTCGAAAGCAGAGGCTTAACCTGAAAGTGCAGGCCAGGGGTGCCTGGGTGGCTCAGTCTGCCTTCAGCTCAGGTCATGATCCCGGGGTCCTGGGATCCAGCCCCGCAGAGCCTGATTCTCTCTCTCCTGCTCCCCTTGCTTGTGTTCCCTCCCTCTGTGCGTGTCTCTCTCTCTGTCAAATAAATAAAAAAGAAAAGAAAAGAAAGAAAGAGCAGGCCAAAGGGCAGCACCGCCCTTCCCCCGTGGGGCTGCAGGACTAGACCCACTGCACTGACCAGTCTCTCTGCATTCAGGCCTCTGACCAGTGCTCCTGCCCACCCAGGGGGTCACGTGGGGCCAGGGCTGTCCCCAGATATGTCGCGTGGCCGCTTTGACCCCATGATTCCACTTCTGGGAGGCGGCGTCCTGGGTGCAAACTTGGTGAGTGAAGGGTTGTGATCTGCAGTGGACCCTGGCCTGGCGGGGGAGGGGGGGATTGTGGAGAAGCACTTCGGCTACTTTGAATGTTTTTGTTTTTAAAGGATTTTATTTATTTATTTATTTGACAGAGAGAGAGAGAGATAGCCAGAAAGAGAGAGAGAGCACAAGCAGGGACAGTGGCGGGCAGAGGGAGAGGGAGAAGCAGGCTCAAGGAGCAGGGAGCCCGATGTGCTGCTCGATCCCAGGACCCTGGGATCATGGACCTGAGCCAAAGGCAGACGCTTAATGACTGAGCCACCCAGGAACCCTCGGATACTTTGATCGTCAGTCTCTGGCTGCCTGATCCTTTTTACTTTTTAGTTGAAGTGAAATTCACAATTAAAAAACATCAACTTTGGGGCGCCTGGGTGGCTCATTGGGTTGAGCCTCTGCCTTCCTGGGATCAAGCCCCGCATGGGGCTCTCTGCTCGCCGGGGAGCCTGCTTCTCCCTCTCCCTCTGCCTGCCTCTCTGCCTGCTTGTGATCTCTGTCTGTCAAATAAATAAATAAATCTTTAAAAAAAAAATCAACTTTAAAAAAAATTTTAAATTAGAGAGGGCACACATGCATGGAGGGGTGCATGGGGGAGGGGCAGAGGGAGAGGGAGAGAGAGCACCTCAAGCAGGCTCTTGAGAGCCTGACACAGGCTGGATCCCACGACCCCAAGATCACAGCTGGAGCCCAAATCAAGAGTCAGATGCTCAACCCACTGAGCCCCCCAGGCGGCCCCCAAAATCAACTATTTTAAAATGTACAACTCACTGGCATTCAGCACCTTCACAGTTTTAACCCCTAACTGCATGTCATTCTAAAGCTTTTCTGTCACCCCTAAAAGTGGCCCCTACGTGGGAAGCAGTTACTCCTGCTCCCCCTCCCCCTCCCCCAGAGGTCTGGAGACTCCCCCTGGAGACCACCCATCAAGGGCATTCTGTTGCCCCAGCATGTCATATAAATGGAATCCTACGATGTGTGGCCTTCTGCCATTGGCTCTGCCCCCTTGGAGGACGTGACCTACGTTCATCCTGGCGGACGTGACCTACGTTCATCCGCATGGTAGCACGTCACTGCTCCGTCCCTTGTTCCAGCTGAGTGATCTTCCACTTGCGGGGAGAGGACAAACGGTGTTTATTTATTGTTCCAGCTGCGGACACGTGGCTGTTTGCACCTCTGGGCTCTTGTGCCTGTGTTGTGATGACACTCGACCTACGTCAGCTTCACCTGTCACGTCTGCAGTATGGGGACAAGGAAAGGACCTACCTCGTGAGGCCACTGGGAGGCTGAGTGGGTTAGAGATGTGAGGCCCTGGCCTGGCGCCTGGCCAGTGCTCCACTGTTGATTCTGCTGGGGTTTGCTCATAATCTGACATTTATTGAGCACTTACTGTGTA
This sequence comes from Enhydra lutris kenyoni, assembly GCF_002288905.1. Classification (NCBI taxonomy): domain Eukaryota; kingdom Metazoa; phylum Chordata; class Mammalia; order Carnivora; family Mustelidae; genus Enhydra; species Enhydra lutris. The sequence goes on along the minus strand of NW_019154105.1, from coordinate 65,378,809 downwards.
CCCTTTTAAGTCCTATACCTGTATTAACTCATTTATGTCGATGTTTTTCCTTCATTCATTCATTTCTCCAGCAACTCTGTGGGGGTAGGTCCCACTGGTCATTTCTGCTTTATAGAAACCCTGGGCCCTGAGAAGTCTGCTCAAGAATGGCCTGTGGAGGCAGGAATTGAACCAGCCAACTTGACCCTCAACCCGCATTGTGTTCTTAACACCTTTCTGGTCTACACTCCTTGGGCTGTTTACACAGCCGTTCACAGGTATGTCTGTGGTCGTCACCTCTGGACTGGGGACTTTGGGGGATTTTCACCTTGTTTATCCCTGGACTGTCTCTCTCACCTTTCTGTCATTGTTCGTTTTTACAATGAGCAAATAATAATTCTATGATCAGAAACAAACACTAAATATGATTTTAGATTATAACACCTATCTATGTTAAGTGAAAAGAGCCAAACACGAAATTTCAGGTACAGCTTGATCCCAGTTTGTCAAAACGTGTACAGAAAACCCCCAGGCGACTGTTCCCCCAACGTACTGATAAGGTTTGCTGAGCCCGATGGGGTGACTGTGATGTTTGGTGGAAGTCTGTTGTCCTTCTCGCTTTTCCAGCTTATTTTGACAACAGGCATAAAGTATCACTTTTATATTGAGAGAGAGAGTCTGAACACAAAAGACCCACCTTCCCAGCTAGGACCTCTGGGTGTCTCTGCCTCGGCCGGTTGTCTGGGCAGGTGTGTCTGACACACTGACAGCCCAGGGACTAGTGTGAAGCTGCCAGATGGGAGGGTCCCACACCAAGGAACTGGCCCAGGGTTTGCTGGCTGGACACTGCCGTTTGTCATTCCATCTCCACGCAGGGACACGGAGACACAGATAGGACACACCAGCCTCAGGGACCCCCCCCCCAGCGCCTGGATAGGGCCACCTCGGCCTTGGGCTGCCCACCCAACCCAGCCACCTCCCCTTCCACCTGAATTCCTTCCTGCCCTGCCCCCTCCCGGGGTGTGCTTCCCAGATCCTAGTGCTCCCTCTGGTACAATCATGTCGTTGGGTCCTCCCTCCCCGCCCCTGCCAAGTGGACAACTCTGGAACCCCTTCTCCCTTTGCCCAACACGCACTTGAGTCTTGGCCCCGTGCCCTCCCTGGCCCCGGTTTAAAGTGATCACGAGCTCCAGGAAAAGCTGGCTGAGCCTCCCCGGATAGGATGCTGTATGCAGCCAGGATGACCAGTGAGATGGCCTAACCTATGATGCCGACAACACAGCAGGGCAGAAGGGCTGGACCGGCTCCACCTGGGGGATGCCACTCCCCGGGGAGGTGACGGGCGGGTGGGCGTTGGACGACATGAGCTGGGAGGAGAAAGACTTCTCAGCCAAGGAAGGGCGGGGAGGGCAGAGGACGCCGCCTCTGACCCCATGGCCACCTCTGCCTTGGCAGGATATCCAGGCGAGCCCAGCCCAACCCTGACAGCCCCTGCCAGGAAAACAGGTCAGAGCAGGACGGACCCAGGCGGCACTGGATGCTAGCTGGGCTGGGACACACAGCTTGAGCCGAGGATGGTGGGTGGCCTGGGCTGGCCCCTTGGCTTCCCCGGGGCTGTCATTCCCTCTGGGACATCCAGGCCGCCCAGGCAGGTGGCAGTCAGTCACAGCCCAGCTGGCCAGGGGGGAGGGCTGCCCCCCAGTCCAGACCACAGGATGGGTGGGAGCCCTGTCCCCACCCAGCTGTCCTGACACAGCCCCACCCAGGATCTAGGCTCAGCCTCCTGTGGGCTGGTCGTGCCCTTTATAGCAGGAGGAGGGACCTGGCCACAGAATGCAACCACGCTGAGCCTCAGTGTCCCCATCCATAAATGAGGATGAGTTAAATGAGGATGAGTTCTTCCCTCAGCTCTCAGACCACATCCTGTGAGATAATGTTGGAAAAAGCACATTTAAACGTTGGAAGCTCATTCGCATTGGATTGTTGTTGCTATTGCTACCATTCTTATGACTTTATTATTAGTGGTGACTATTACTGTGGGAGAATGCCCAGTCCGGTGGGAGAAGAAGACAGATCTGGATTTGATTCCAGCTCCGCTCCGGGTAGCTATGAATCAGGGCAGATCGCTATCCCAAACCTCTCTTTCTCTTCCACAATCACCCAGGCAGTGTGTGTGCCAGGGCTCCACATCGGGCGTGGCCAGCCTCGGGGAAAGGCCAAGGTCAGTCCAGAAGGGCAAGTTTCTGCGGGGGCAGCTACAAAGAAGCAGCGTCCTCTTGGACCAAGGCCAAGCCACTGCCCGGGGCTCCGGGTGCGTCCCAGCCTGTGGCTGACCCCTGTGTCCCACCCAGTCTGCCCTGCTGACTCTTAACAACCCCTCAGGCGCCAGCCCGTCCTGGCCATTCAGGAGGCATCGCCTCAAAGGTGTGGCCACCCCCTTCTACAAATAGCACTGTTGAGCTACCGGGTGGGAAGGCCCCGTGCTGGGCATGGAGCCCACGCAAGCAGCGGACCAGCGGAGACAGACAGACAACCGCAGGCTCCCAGCCAGCCATACCTCCACAGACATGCAGGCACAAGGGTCGGGGGCTTGGAGAGGGTCGGGCAAGGCTTTGAGGAGGCCGCCTTTGGCTGAGCCTTGGAGGGGCCACGCCCTGGCTTCTGCCCCTCCAATCACTTCTTAAATCCAGGCTGACACATACTTGGGGCTTCATAGGGCCTGGTGAGTGCCCATGGAATGAGGGAAGGAAGGAAGGAAGGAAGGGACACTAGGGGGCGAATATTGTATTATCTTTATATCAGACTCTCTGAATTCCCTGGGGAGAGAACTCAACACTGCAAAGTTACTTAGTTCAGCCTCTTAGGGTGGTGATAGAAGCATGGGAACATCTGGGGACTGAATAGTGTCCCCTCCCAGGCCTTCTCCTCCTCCAGGAGGTAAGTAGGGCTCTCCCCAGCCGAGACTGCCCAAGGCCTGGGAAGTCCTGATGGTCAGAGCCTTTGCGGTACTGTGTGGCCTTGGGCCATCCAGTGACCTCTCTGGGCCTCAGTCTTCTTACCTGTGAAATGGGATCGTGAGGGCAGCACATACAGGGGTGTGTCCAGATGGGAGGGTTAGCAGGCGGCAACGCTGTGCTCCTGAGGGATTGTTAGCCTGCTCCCTGCTCTCAGGAACCCCCACCGGCCATGCTCCTGGGCATCTCAGTGCCAGCTGCCAGCCGTGTTGGCTGAGCCCCCCCTCCCCCGCCTTTAATGATCAGGTCTGTCCCCACACCCTGGTGTGACTCCGCCTGAATGCATTCATTTAGGCCCCATAAAACAGGGTGACAACGAGCCATGTCAGAGCTGAGCAGAGAAAGCATTCCAGGGGCCTCCCAAAGCAAAGAGACACCCAAGAGGGCAGTCTGGGGCTCATGGGGGCAGCTGGGCTGTGTCCGCCAGAAAGACCTGGCCAGGCCTGAGCCAACCCTCCTTAGAGGGGAAGTGGAGGAAGGAGACAGACAGACTGAGACAGAGAGGCAGAGGGTAGGGGACAGGGAGGGGGAGCCAGGGAGAGGACGAACTTGAAAGGACCAGAGACAGGGTCAGAGTCCGGGTCAGACGCATAGAGAGATCGGGAGTCAGGAAGGTGGGATGGAGAGAGGTCCTGAGGGCAGGTGGGCAGGGAGGGGGTTCTCCTGAGGGGCAGCCTGGACAGAGCAGCTCCGAAGCAGGGGCCTGGGTGGCCCCGTCAAAGCACACAGGAGCCAAGGTGGGTGCTGGAGAGGGCGTGTGGCCCACCTGCAGCGCTCCCTGCAGCCCACGCACAGGTGCCAATCCACATGCGCTGCCTCGATTCCGGGCAAACACGGGTGTCTGCCTGTACTTCAGGTACACACCAGCACAGAGCACACACGTGCACCATCACTGACCAACGCTCCCAACAGCACGTGGGCTCTGGTCAGGTGCATGTCTGCTCGGCACAACCCAGGGGCTCCAGTCTGCAGAGGAGGCAAGGGCAGAGAGGTGACCTGCTCCCCCAGGCTGCCTGTGTCCTCGGCCCACAGAGTCCCCTGAAGTAACAGGTGGGGCCCTCGTGCTGTGGGAAACAAAGGCAGAAGGAAAGTAGATCCAATTAAAGGTCCTTCTAACCTGCAGCGCACTGGCAAACACCTGAGCCAGGCACAGTGTCAGGTTCCTCCAAGAAGCCCCCAACTGTCTTCACTACTGCTTTCCTAGAGGGAAAACCCCAACATGCCTACTGCAAGGCCTCAGGTGGCTGGTAGGTCCTCTTTAGCATATGAAAGTTCTTTTGAAAACCTCCAGAGTTCCTTACTAGCAATCCCAAGTATCTAATAGCCATCAGATAGCCATCCCTCCCAACCCTGGAGCAGTAGCTCTTTCTGCCCAAGGGTCCTATCCCGGTGCTTTCATAAACCGGCAGTTTGTACCAAAGACAGCTCAAAAATTCTTTCTCGGGTGTCAGCCTGCGGACCTCATCTACCTTCCAAAACTACATCAGACATCTGCTAGATTAAATGAGCACCCACCCTGTGATCTCGTTTTAACTTGATTACCTCTGGAAAGACCCCACCTGCAAACAGTCACAGTCTGCAGTATGGAGGTGGGTGGGTGCATGGGTTAGGGCTTCAACCTATGAATTCTGGAGACACACAATTCAGCCCACAGCACTGCCTTTCATCTGACACACAAATTCCTGCTCCCTTGCCTCTGACAAGGGTTGCCCAACTTTGGCTCACATACCTCCCATGTCAGGGAGCTTTCTACCTCCCAAGGGGAAAAACGGTGGACAGTGATTTCTGGCAGTGGCTGCCATCCTTAGGAGCAGCCCCACAGGGAGGCTGAATCCCCTCAGCCCTCCAGAAACCGAAAGAGGGCTGTTTCATCTTCGGGAGCAATTCAAAGCAGGTTGGTTTCCGCCCTAAACAGCAAGAGAGCTTGCTTGTTTTGGTAGGCAAATTCAAAGGCAGATTCCTGCTGGTAGACTTATCTGTGTTTTGTTATCTGCCTTGAACAGAAGTGGCTTTGGAAGCCCTAGAGTGTGGATGCCTGGTTTGCTCAGATAAATGTCTGCACCCAAAGGAAACTATAAATAGGTCACCAGGGAGGGGGCGGGTGGCTTTAGGAGGGGGGCACTGTGAAACTGAAATTTTTTTCTTCCCACCCAAAAGAGCTGGATTGTTGTGGGGTCCCATCCAGATGGTGAGAGGGAGCCACTAGGGACGTTGCGATCAAGTCTTATTCAACTCAGTTTGGCTTTAAAAGTCCATTCCCAGAAAATAAAAAATAAAATAAAAATCCATTCCCAGCTCAGCAAAGGAAATGATTATTATTTTTGTGCCCCGATTTCACCGTGCCATTCTATTTTTTTCTGAGAATTTTCACATCCCAAACATAATACACGTTTACTATAGACAGGTTGAAAAACGTAGTTTGGTGTGAGGAAGGGGACGAACACTACCTTTAATCCCGTCACCCAAAACCCCGTAACACTGGATGCACCTCTCTCTCTCTTCAATGGGATTATACTTTTAAAAAACAGATTATACTGTTTCTTGCACCCACCAGAGGAGACACGTACAACGGTAAACAAGATAGCCAAGGGCCCATTCCCTTGGAGCTCACAGTCCGGAGAGGAGACAGAAAAAACACACAGATGAATTTGCAGGGCATTTACAGTTTTCTTTGTTACAAATAGGACTACGGTGAATCCCTGTTCCGTGGATCGCCTGAACACATGCAAGTCGATCACCTAGGATGACTTTTTTTTGTAAGGTTTTATTTATTTGAGATAGAGAGAGAGAGAGATGGAGTAGGAGCATAAGGAGGGGGAGAGGCAGGCAGAGGGAAAGGGAGAAGCAGGTTCTCTGCTCCGCGGGTTGGATGTGGGGCTCCATTCCAGGGCCCTGAGATCATGACCTGAGCCGGAGGCAGACGCTTAACCCACTGAGCCACTCAGGTGCCCCAGGATGACTTTCTAAAAGGGAGTATATGACACAGGGTTTCTTCCATTATCAGTAAACTGTAATGATGGACTTCATGCGTACCTGTATTAGTAGCATGTCGGTACCACCTGCCTGAGTTAGACAGACCTGGAGATTTTCCGGATTCATGGGCATTTTGCAGCCTTCCCATCTTGCTGAACCCCTCCTCCCTCTCCCTAGCTAGCTTACATACCCCGAGGAACAGGATGCTCACTCCCTCCTCAGGCCGCTCATTCCACCTCTACGTGGCTCTGCCCAATATTGGAATGAAACAGGTCTTCCTGGGCATCCACCATTGGCCCTGGTTCTCAAAACTGTACAGAGCAAATCAAGTGAGGCCTCTTCCTCACACAGGCCCCGCTGAGTGTGGGGACGGCTCCACAACGGCCTGGAAGGTGGAACTTGAACGGAATGTGCACACAGCTCCTACTCCCCTGGAATGGCATTCCTTCCCTGCAACTCCACCCAGGGATTACCTCACCTCCCCCAGGTAGCCTTCCCAGACCACCCCTCCCTGAGGAGCAGGTGGTCTGGCTCTTCGGCACTCCTGCTCCCATCCCCCCCTCCCTGGGAGCTTGTGTTTCTTTCATGAGGCAGCTTCAGCTCTATCTCTGCCCCCACTGGGCGCTGGATAAAAACCTGTCATATAAACAAATGCAGGACTGGATTCTAGCCCCTATGTCTCAGACAAACTCTGTGCCTGAGGGCCCACTGCCCCGAGCTGTAACGGGGACACAAAATGAGCTATGCCCAACCCGAGCCAGTGTAGCCTGCCCTGGGAAGGAAGGGGCTGTTCCAACCGAGACCCCAAAGAGGAAGGTCTTCATGTAAAGGGGGCAGGGAGCAGAACTCCAGGCCCAGGGAGTAGCAGGTTCAAAGATCTTGAGATGGGACAAAGCCAGGGCGACTCCCAGATGGATCAGAGGTCATGTGAAGGGCCCTAGCTTGTTCACTGCAGCGACGATGTGTGCGGGGCCCAGAGCTGGCTGTGGGTCCAGGTACCACAGCCAGGAAGCTGGCCCCAGCACGGCCCTCCAAGGGCTTAGATGTGAGTGGGGAAGATCAGGTGACTAAACAGAGACGCAGTCAGGCAAGGATTCCTGCCTGTGGGCCCTGACCTCATGAAGTCAGTGACTGATCTGCTGAATCATGGTTTCACGGACTCGCCGGCTGATTTCGTAATACAGTGGTTGGTTTGTTCATTCAAATCTTGACTGTGGCCTTCTGTGAATCAGGCACTGTGCTGGGCTCTGGGAAATGGCCATGATCGAGACACACAGTAAGTTGACCTCTGAACGATACCCTCTAGAGGGAACATGACAAGTGCTACCTACATGGGGAAAATCAGACGGAGCCACGGGACAGAGCGCAGCGCTCAGGAGTGGCGGGTCCCCGTCCAAGCAGGAGCCACTCGCGCTCAGGCTTGAAGGAGAGGCAGGAGGGAACCCCTCAAGGGTGAGAGGAACAGCCCGCCTGCTGAACATGTGTTTTGTCTGCAACAAATCGCTCCTTAATGGGAAGGGGCTGCCAGTGAAGACATGCCCCCGTCTCTGGCCACACACAGTGCGTGCGTCCTCCTGAAAACCAGCAAAGGCAGCCTCCCCCAGCTGGCACGGCATCTTCCCGGGGAGGCCTGGGGAGCTGGCGGCCGGGTGGCCGGAGAACAGAGCCACGTTGTGAGCTTGGCCCAGGACAGCGTGGGCAAACAGAAGGGCGGGCAGGCTGGGCGCTCAGAAGCGCTCATTGAGCCCATGAGCACCAGGCCAAGAGTGCAGCCAGGAAGAAACAGGTCTTTATGAAGGGAAGGTCCCGCACGGCCTGAAACAGAGGAAAAGTCAGGCCATCCATCTGCAACCCCTGTGAGGCTGGGCCGGGAGGACAGCGGGCTGGACACCAAGCCACAAGCGTGCATGGAACCGGCAACGAGTCTATTTTCCTCGTCTGCGGGCAGCTTGTCATACACACACCGACTCCCACACAGAGACACACAGCTACCTTTCTTGCACCTTCCTCCCCAGGACAGAAGAAATGTTTTTTTGTTTGTTTGTTTGTTTGTTTGAAGGTTTTATTTATTTATTTGACAGAGATCACAAGTAGGCAGAGAGGCAGACAGAGGTGGGGGGAGGGCAGCGGTGTGCGGAAAGCAGGCTCCCCGCTGAGCAGAGAACCCGATGTGGAGCTCAATCCCAGGGTCCTGGGATCATGACCTGAACCGAAGGCAGAGGCTTTAACCCACTGAACCACCCAGGTGCCCCAGAAGAAACGTTTTTATTTCCCACACGAAGGGTGTGGTCTGGGAATAATGCCACGTGAGTCTCTGCAGGCCTTGACACCTGAGCTCAAGGGCTGCTCTGCGATTCCATGAATGGGTGCCCCTGGTCACCAACCCCATTCTGCAGATGAAGAAACTGAGGGCAGGAGAGGATCTGTAACTTGGCCAGATTCATTGCGGAACTAATGGAACTGGGATGGAAGCAGGTCTGCCCCAGGCTCAGGCCTGTGCATTTCACCATCACAGTGTGTGGTCTTCCAGGGCGTATCCAGAAACTTGACCTTGACCTGGACCTTGGTCAGGACACGCCCGGTAAACTGGCTTTGGGAACGGGCCAAGCTTATTTACAGCAAGTGTTGGGAAATCAGCCCCAAAGTACTCCCTGCCAAGGCAGGGGTGCAGGGGGCATCTTCAGGTGGGGACATTTCTTTCATGGGGTCAGGGCCTCTGGGAGCTGGGTCAGACTTTTGAAGGGCAGGAAAAGGACCAGAGAGACCAGGGAAAAGGAAGGGGCATAGAGGGAACAGAGGAAGGGAGGCTCAGAGGCCTACTGAACCTCTTAGTCCCCCCTGGCAGGCCCACCTGCCCATGGAATGGGGATCCTCCTCACTGCTCACCTGCCTCCAGCCAGAATCCCCCTACCCACCTTCCTCCCCACCGTGGGCCCCAGAGGGTCTCAATCAAATCTGCCCCATCTTTCCCCTCCTTTAGCTTTCCTGGGGACAGATCCCAAGGCCGCAAGACCCGCCCCGTCTCTGCCCTCACCTCCTGTCTCATCTGACTTTGGACTTGGCTCCGAACAGAGCTCTGCAAGGTTCAGGCCTCTGGGCCTGTGCCCCTGTAGTTACCCTGCTGGAATCCTTCCCTGAAGGCTCCCCTGGCAAGTGTTCTCTCCCCTCCTTCAAGGCTCTGGGCCTCCAGCCCCTGGCGCTTCCCCTGCCCAGGGCTTGTCACAGCGGCATTGATGACTCCTCTGCCCCACTCCCAGCAGCTTCCCTCTCAAGGGTAGGGTGGCGGGTCCCTCTGTTCCGGGCTATGGAGCAGATTACCTGGAGACTTCCGGAAACAAGGATCTGTTAACCCAGATTCTGTGGGTGAGGAATTCGGGCTCCTCTCTGCCCCACGTTATCCGGGACCTCAGCAGGAATCTTCTGGAGGTGCATTCATGGTGCTGGTTTCCACGGGCTGTCCCCTGGGGGGCCTCCCCACGTGGTCCTTCCATGTATGGCAGCTGGCTTCCCCCAGAGTGAGCATCCTGGAGATGGAGGCAGGTGGAGGGGAGCCCCGAGGGGAGAGACTGCTTGGTGGGAGGAGTGCACGTGGGACTGCGGGGTATTTCAGGACGTTCAGCCTCTGCCCAGTGCAGGACCAGTCCCCCGCAGCCACTCAGGCTTACCTTGCTCCGGGGAGAGTGACCCGAGGCAGGATGTCTGGAACACAAGGCCTGAGAGTATGCACTGACTTCTGGGAAATGGGGGTGGGGGTGAGGGTTGGGGACAGGTCCTGCCCCTCCTGGGACACGTGGGCAGACTCTTAAACCTTGGCAGATTGGGCACAGAGTGGGATCATGCACATTTGTGTGGACACACCCTGTCCTATCATCTGGGTGACCCCCTGTCAGTGACACTCTTAAAGATCTCTGGGGCCACTGGAGGCAGCTCACTACAGGCTGTTGCTTGCTGAGCACCCAGGGGTTGTCTGGACAGAACTTCACTCTGAATTGTTCAGGGAAGCCATCCAAGGACTCCTGGGACGCCCAGGATAAAGGCCACAGTCTTTGAAGTGGCTTCAGGGGTCCCTCCTGCCCCCCGTCTTCCCTAAGCCTCAACGGTCAAGGCCCCAGAGGTTCTTCCTACCCAAAGTCAACCATCCACAGAGCAAGATGCCCATGCTCTGGACCCATTGCCCAGCTGCAGGTCCTCACTCCATCTCCTGCTTAGCCCTTTTTTTTTTTTTTTGAATATGTAAAATTTCATATGCCCAACTGAATTTTCACTAGTTAATTTGACTCCACTGTATTATGCGTTCTTTGTCTCTGTTTCTGTGTGTTTGCACTTGCTGTTCCCTCTCCCTGGAGTGCCCTTCCCCTCCCATTTCTCTCTGGGAAGCTTTTACCCACCCTGCAATGTTTAGTTCAGCGATCACCTCCTCCAGGAAGCCATCCCTAATTGCCTACCCCTACCCCAGACCTCACACAGAATACCCAGGTTTCTTCTTGTGACCACCTAAGATGACTCTTTAGCACTCTCTCCCTCACTGTCCCTTGAGGTCAGGGCCTGGGTCTTATTCACTGGCCAGTGCCCAGGACACGTTACACTCCAAACAGTGTCTGTGGAATGAATGACTGAAGGATGCACTCAAATGAGGCCATCTGGAGAGCCAGCCAGTGTGGTCTACCTTTCCTCTCTACCACTTCCAGGCGATGTGATCTTGGGTAGTTTTCTTGACTTCTTAGGGCCCCTCGTCTCAAAGGCTGGGTGAGTCTGAAAGCTACATGTGCCTGTCCATCAAACGGTGAATGTTTCTCTGTGCCTGTTCTCACCGATTCTGAGACTGGTAGAAACACAAGAAAGGAGGGCGTACTGTGAAAGAAAGGTGCCCTGTGACAAAGAGCCAGTGTGGTGGGCAAGCCACGGGGTGGGAGGGACATGACTTTGAGCGGGTCTCCTCCCTGCACCTAGCCTTGGTTTTCCATCTGTCATGAGGTGGGGGTGAACTGGAATGGGAAGCCAGGTAGGCTGGCCCTTGAGCCAGGTGCTAGGGACTTCTCCCGCTGCCTCCTTCATTGCTCTCTGCCTTCCCAGGAGACCCAGCCAACCCTCGGCCCTAGTGACACCTTCTATAGCACCCACACTCCTCTCTGCTTTAGGGTTGAGTGAAGTGCCTCTCACACACACATGCACACACATGCATGCGTGTACACGTCTCCCCTGAAAGACTGTGGCTTTCTGTCCTCTCTTCACATGGGGGTCACGTTCTCTGGTCACTGCCCTGGATGTATCCGGCCAAAGTCAGGACCAGTGACCAGGAAGTGGAGGCCCCACAAAAAGAATGCTTAACACCAGACACCAGGTCCTTCTTCCTGTTTTCCCTCGGAAACCTCAGGGGCCACGCGTGCCGCTGCCTCAGGGCCTTTGCACTTGCTGTTCCCTTGTGCATTAGCTATTGGTCTGGCTGCCTCCCTCTCCTGGTTCAGGTCTCAGCATGGATGACACCTGCTGCTGAAGGTCTTCTCCATCCCGGCCATCCCAGGAACGGGAGTGGGGAATATCCTGCATGGCGAGTGGGGTGGCACAGTGGTCAGTGAGTGTGGGCTGGATCGGCTTTCGGGGGCATGTGGTGCACCTCTGCTCACAGCCGAATTAGAAGCCAATGACATCTTCTCTGTGCTTCTGCATCCCATCTGAAAGGTGGGTACTCACCCAGCAGGGCTGAGCAAGAACATGTGAGCAGGGGGCTTGGCAGAGGGCCAAGTGTGTGCTGGTCGTGGAATGTGGAAACAAGGTGTTGGGGGATCACCACTCAGGGTCCTGCTGCCTGGGGGCACAGCACTCAGCCTGCGGGAGTAGGGAAGCCAGGGGTTGAGGAAAGGGGTGGAGGGGAAGATAGACAATGCCAAGAACAGAAAGAACAATCCCCCCGACATGGAGACCACCCAGGTGGATCTCAAGGGGATCAGTCAGGTCATGTGGACAAAACCAGTCTCAGATAACATGCTGGATGATTCCATTTATATATCACTCCATATATAGCCATGGAGAGAGAGCAGGTGTTGGTGGCCAGGGGTTGGAGTGCGGAGGGGGTGACCAGCACAGTGGGTAGCACAAGGGAATTTTCTGGGGTGGCAGAACAGTTCTGTACCTGGGGTGGTGGTTACAGAGAACTGGGTACAAAGAGAAAAAGTGAGTGCATGGAAGGGCAGGAGGAATCTGCATAAGGGCTGCCGTTCTGAATAGTGGGGTATCAGAGCATGCCAATGTCAATTTCCTGGGTCCATTGTTCCTTGGTGGTTAGGTAAGATGTGCACTGCGGGGAGCTGCCTGACAGGCACACGTGGGCTCCCTGGACTATTTTTGCAACCTCTACACAAGCTAAAACTACTTCAAATTACGAAAGTTTTAAAAACAAAAACACGGAGACTACTTCCTCTAACACTAACAGAGTGCACGTCCTTCTCAAGCTCCCACGGAGCATCTGCTGGGGAGACCACACCGAAGACAGACCCTCAGATACACCTTATGTTGAAAAGAATGGAAACCAGGCTGTATGTACTCTCGAACTGCAGCGGAAGTAAGGTAGAAGTCATAATGGAGACAGTTGAAAAAAAAAAAAAACAAATTCTCAGCGATCGAACAACAGTCTTCTCAATAATACGCAGCTCAAAGAAGACATGGTGAGAGAAATTTTTAAATATTTTGAACTCCATGAAACTGAAAACACAACTTATGTAAATTGTAGCGAAAGCAGTACTTAGAGGGAGACTGTAGCACTCAACGCAGATTAGAAGAGCAGAAAGATGGAGCACTGCGGGGGCTCAATGGGTGAAGCATCCGACTCTTGATTTCAGCTCAGGTCATGATCTTGGGGATGTGAGATCAAGTCCTGCACTGGGTGTGCACTTTGCTTGGGATTCTCTCTTTCCCTCTCCCTTTGCCCCACCCCCGCTCATGCACACGAGCACACGTGCGCTCTCTCTCTAATAAATAAGTAAAATCTTAAAAAAAAAGTAAATTCAATCCAATGTGGGCAGAAGTGGTCCTGGAGTACTCAAGGCTCCCACCCAGCCCCCTTCTTAGGGGGAAGGAAGGGTGGACACGAGGCTTGATGGCGCCCCAAGAACACAGGTGTGCCTGCTGCAGTTCTCACTGTTGGCACGGGCTCACCCCCTTGCCACCTTGAGTGGGCAAGGACGGCCACTGTAAACTAATAAATACAAGGCTTGGTGAAGATGGGGGGAAGCTGGGACAATGTGTGGCCATGCTGGAAAACTGTGGAGGTGCCTCCAAAAACTGAAATATGAACCACCCTGTGATCCAGCAACCCCACTGCTGGGTATTTATCCAAATCAACTGACGGTAGGGCTGGGGATGTCTGGGTGGCTCAATCCTTAAATGTCTGTCTTCGGCTCAGGTCACAATCCCAGGGTCCTGGGATGGAATCCAGCATTGGGCTCCCTGCCTGGCGGGAAGCCTGCTTCTCCCTCTCCCACTCCCCCTGCTTGTGTTCCCTCTCTCGTTGTCTCTCTCTCTGTCAAGTAAAATTTAAAGATGAAAAAAAAAAAAAAAAACAACCAGAAAAGCAGGGTTTCAGAGAGATATTTACACCATGTTCAGAGCTATGTTGTTCACAGAAGCCAAAAGGTGGGAGGAACCCAAGTGCCCATCAGCAGGTGGATGGATAAACACAGTGTGGTCCACACACACGATGGGATGTATTTTCCAATGTTAGAGTGTTAGACAGGAAGCACATTCCGACACCGGCCATCATACTGATGAACCTGGAGGACACTGTGCTCAGCCGAAGAAGCCCATTGCAAAACGTCAAACACTGTAGGGTTGCTGTCCTATGAGGTACCGAGAGTAGTCAGGTTCACAGAGACAAGGTAGGCGGGTGGGGGGACGGGGATGGGGTTCGTGTTCAATGGGGACAGAGTGTGAGTTTTGCGAGGAAAGTTCTGGGCATGGATGGTGGCAGCTACTGCATAGCAGCGTGAACGGGTTTAACAGCACGGAACTGGACACACAAAAAATGGTTAGGATGGTAAATTTGTATGTACGTTACCACAGATTCTTTTAAAAATAATAAAAACTTTGATTGAACTAAAAACAAAATCAATTAAGGGACACCGGGGTGGCTCAGAGGGTTAACCGTCTGGCTTCTCTGCTCAGGTCATGATCCCTGTCCTGTATCTATCTATTGGGCTCCCTGCTCAGAGGGGAGCCTGCTTCTCCGTCTGCCACTCCCCCTGCTTGTGCTCGCTCTCTCTCTCTCTCTCCCTGACAAGTAAATAAAATCTAGAAAATAATTTAAAAATTAAAAAATAAAACAAACCAATTAAGAGAGAACTCAAGAACACTTAAGTTTCCAACTTCAACAACTTTGCAAAGCAAACAACTTGCTGCTGGTGTTTGGCACTGAACTTGTCCCAGTGGCTCCTAATTCCCACCCCCACCCTTCTCTGCCTTGGGTAGCCGGGGCCCAGGAATCCACATGCTGCCAAGACAATAAACCAGCGAGCAGTTCCACTGTGGAGAGAGCGAGAGCCCGTGGGGGATTTTGTGGGGGCTGGGGGAGGAGTCTGCCTTTTTCTTCCCCTGGGAAAACAGGGCAATAGGTTTCCTGGTTTTGCCCGGACAAGGAGCTGAACGACCAGGATCGGAGCTTGGAAGCGAATCCCTCACCAGGACAGCCTCCCAGGTTCTCCTTGCCCACGGCCTCCTCTGGACCAGGCACCCCGAATCCAGGGTGCACAAAATGGACAAAGGCCAAGCTCCTCGCCCTGGTGGGGGGAGACAGACAGACAGACAAACAGATACATGAGCGTGCTCATTCTGAGTGCAGAGGAGATGAGAAGGACAGCAAACAGGGTGAGGGACAGGACCGGCCATTGTATACCGCCCCCTACCCACCCCCCCAGCTGCTCCCATCCCACCTTCCTCCCCTCCCACACCCTGAGCAGAAAGGGCAGCCTTGGGGTAGAGCCGTGGTCCCCACACTGCGGGCCCCTCCGGCGTGGACAGGGCCTGAAGGCTCTGAATCAGCAGCTTCCAGCCCCCGCCCCAGCCTCGCCAGGGCCGGTTCCTGCAGGCGGGGCGGACCAGCTCCTGGCAGGGCGGCCTTTCCTGCTACGGCACCGCCTCCTGCTGGACAGGGGCTGTTCCTGCCGCCTCCTTGGCCGCCGGCACGCTGGCACACGCCCACGGGAGGGGGCCCGGGTCCCTTTATTCCTATCCTCTGCCCCAGGGTCCCACCTGAACCCCTTCGGGCACGCCTTCCTTTGGGGATGAAGACCACCAAGAGGAAACTTTCACTCTACAAGACATTCATTCCCTTCTCTATTGCTGGGGCTAACGATGTAGGTCACTTTGGAAAATGGTTTTTAACCTTGCGGCGTGAAAAGGAGTCTCTTCAGAAAGGTAGTTCTGGGGACGCCTGGGTGGCTCAGTGGGTTGGGCCTCTGCCTTCGGCTCGGGTCATGGTCTCGGTGTCCTGGGATCAAGCCCCGCATTGGGCTCTCTGCTCAGGGAGGAGCCTGCTTTCCCTTCCTCTCTCTCTGCCTGCTGGTGATCTCTCTCTCTGTCAAATAAATAAATAAAATCTTAAAAAAAAGAAAGAAAGGTAGTTCTGAAAGTTCTCTAGCAACATCCCCGGGGCTCATTTCAGAAGGGGCCCTCTTGGAGCCCACAGGAATGATGGCACCAGATTTAACAAATTCAATCCCCGAAGCTGGGGTTGGACTGGGTTGGGGTTGGACTGCTCACCCTCTGGCCCATCCAGCTCTTGAAGAACAATCAGGTCTTATTTTTCTTGGTGTCCTCAGCCCTCCCGGGATGCTTGATTTTCCAGCAAGTCTTGACTGCATTACTCTATTTGTCTTTCTATCTCCCATTCCATACGCAGCACCTAGTTTTTCCCTGGCTGTTCATTCCCTTGGCCGGCCCGATTGTCATTGGTTCAACAGCTGAGCATGCCAGGCGCGGTGTTACCTGCTGATAAGACAGCCGTGGTGCAGTGGGACGGACAGAACCCGTGTCTGGCTGGAGGTGGGGGAGGCAGACAGCATAGAGTGACACAGCACTGTGAAAGGACTGCACTGAGTATCTTTCAGGATCAAGGTGAAGCTGGATGGGAGTGAGCAAGGGGAGAGAGGCCCAAGTCAAGATCACTGAAGGGGTGGGAGCCAGATCCTCTAAGGTGTGGCAGGCCACAGAATAGAATTCAGATCTTACTCTAATGTCACGAGAAGCCAACGATGGTTTTAGGCAAAGCCCAATGTATCTGGCCTACGGTTTTTATTTATTTATTTTTATTTTTGTAAAGATTTATTTATTTATTTGTTTGTTTGTTTGTTTATTTGACAGACAGAGATCACAAGTAG
>NW_019154105.1:65352354-65362466 GCF_002288905.1 Enhydra lutris kenyoni | reverse complement strand
GCAGAGAGGCAGGCAGAGAGAGGGAGAGGCAGGCTCCCCTCTGAGCAGAGAGCCCGATGCAGGACTCGATCCCAGAACCCTGGGATCATGACCTCAGCCTAAGGCAGAGGCTTTTAACCCACTGAGCCACCCAGGCGCCCCTGGCCTATGGTTTTTAAAGACACCTCTGGCTGCCGTGTACTGGAGAGTGGCTTGGAGAGAGGATGGGGGAGGCAGGAAACCACTTAAGAGACTGCTGGGTGGCGGAGGTGAGATGGGGTAGCTGTGGGATGGACAGTGGGGTGCATTTGGGATGTGTTGTGGGTGGTGCCTATAGTCGTACTGATGAATTGGGATGTTAGCTTTCCATATATATATATATATATATATATATATATACACACACACACACATATGTGTAATATATATATTTAATTATACACATATATTAAATATATATATTTAATTAAACACATATGTTTAATATATATATTTAATATATATATATTAAAGATTTTATTTGAGGGAGAGGGAGCATGGGCGAGCATGAGCAGGGGGAGGGGCAGAGGGAGAAGCAGACTTCCAGCTGAGCAGAGAGGCAGGCAGAGAGAGGGAGAGGCAGGCTCCCCTCTGAGCAGAGAGCCCGATGCAGCACTCCATCCCAGGACCCAGAGATCATGACCCAAGCTGAAGGCAGACGCTTAACCAACTGAGCCCCCCAGGGGCCCTGTTACAGCACACACTATTAACAGCAGTTCATTTTAAGCCGAAGTCCTTAGAAGATACTGCTGAGAGAGGCCAGGAAGCTTTGTTTCTGGTAAAGGTGGGTCTCAAAGAAGGTAAGACCTGAGCTGGTCTCCAGCTGTTTGTGACTGTCTTTGGTCCGAAGGTAACTGGCAACCTGAGCCCCGTTTGCGGTCCTAAACCCGGCTTTCTCCTGATTCACATTCACCAGTGTGGTGGTGAGGGGGGTATCCTTAGAACTAATGCTTTCCAGTGCTGCCCCTTCTGAGGAAGCCAAGCTAGTTTAAAATTTTTTAGTTATTGTTTTTAAGTTTTTTTTTTAATATTTTATTTATTTATTCTACAGAGAGAGACACAGCAAGAGAGGGAACCCAAGCAGATGAGTGGGAGAGGGAGAAGCAGGTTTCCGGCTCAGCAGGGAGCCGGATCCCAGGGGCTCGATCCCAGGAACCTGGGATCATGACCTGAGCTGAAGGCAGACACTTATCGACTGAGCCACTTAGGTGCCCTGTTTTTGTTTTTGTTTTTAATAGATTTTATTTGTCAGAGAGAGAGAGAGCACAAGCTGGGGAAGTGGCAGGCAGAGGGAGAGGGAGAAGTAGGCTCCCGCTAATCAGGGAGCCCGACACGGGTCTCAATCTCAGAACCCTGGGATCATGACCTGAGCTGAAGGCAGATGCCTAAACGACTGAGCCACCAGGTGTCCCAAGCTACTTTAAAAATCTTAAATCGCAGACCATCGTTGGTCTGCTCCCCTTAGGTCTTTTGTTTCAAGAAGTACCTGGGTTTTATTTGCATGCAGCCTGCACATTTGTCTATGTGTGGTCTGTGGCTGCTTCTGCACCAGCGCCAAGGGAGTAGTTTTGAGACCTGTGGCCTTGTAGTTCTTTCCCTCCACCCCTTTAGGGACGTGGCTAGCCTGTCCTAGATCATATACTTAGCAGGTTCACACTGGGCTGACTCCACGACCTGCACTTTTTTTTTTTTTATTTTATTTATTTATTTGACAGAGAAATCAGAGTAGGTAGAGAGGCAGGAGGAGAAAGAAGAGGAAGCAGGTTCCCTGCTGAGCAGAGAGCCCAACTCTGAGCTCGATCCCAAGACCCTGAGATCATGACCTGGGCCGAAGGCAGAGGCTTAACCCACTGAGCCATCCAGGCGCCAACCCCCTTTTTTTAAAGATTTTATTTCAGTGAGTGAGCCCAGGCATGGAGCCTGATGTGGGACTCTTTATTATTTGACAGAGAGAGAGAACAAGCACAAGCAGGGGGGTGGCAGGCAAGGAAGAAGCAGGCTCCCCACTCAGCAAGGAGCCCGATGCAGATCTCGATCCCAGGACCCAGGGACCATGACCTGAGCCAAAGCAGCAGCTTCACCGACTGAGCCCCCCAGGCACCCCAGGACCTGTACTTTTCTATCTACAATAGGCCCACCCACTCACACATGGTCCAAGACTCATATTCCTGAAAGTATGGCTGGGAGGAAAAGCCACAAAGTGCTGACTAGCTCGTTAGTACCCAATTTTACACATGTTCATAAACTGGCTCCTGGACGCCCGAGGCTGCCTTTGGACTAAGCGATGTCCTGTGGACTCCTGGACACTAGGCAGCCTGTGCTCTATAAGCAGGTGTGGGAGTGAAGAACAGAAGGACTCCGGTGTGACTGGTGAGGTGCCCCTCTCAAGCTTTATTGAACCCCATCCCTGATTATTCTTCTAGAAAGTGGGGGGAGCTCTAGACTCCAGTGGCACAGATGGGTCTGCAGGGGTCACCCAGGATGACTACTAGCACCGCACCCCCCCCCCCAATTTTATTGGCTTATGAGAGGGGGAAGGAGCTTCCTGAAATATCCAGCTGGTCAGGGGTGGGGGAGGAGGGAGCCAGAAGGTGTACGGGTGGCAGTGCCAGATCAGAGGTGTGCCTGGCTACCCCAGCCCCGGTTCTCGAGACCAAGGGGCTTTATCTAGAATCTGTCTTGCACTGTGCAGACCAACTTCCAGTCCCCATTCCACACAAGGCCCTGCCCTAATCTCTGTTTAGAACCCTCAAGGACAACACAAGTGACCAGGAGAATTTCAGAACCCAAGGCTGCCTAGAGATAAGCTGCACCGGTAAGCAGGTAAGTAGTCATCAAACCAGGAAGATTTTATTTATTTATTTGCCAGAGAGAGCAAATAGGAGCACAAGCAGGGGGAACAGCAGGCAGAAGAAGAAGCAGGCTTCCCGCTGAGCAGGGAGCCCAAAGGGGACATGATTCTAGGACCCTGGGATTGTGACCTGAGCTGAAGGCAGATGCTCAACTGACTGAGCCACCCAGGTGTCCCATCATTTTTATTTTTTTTTAAGTTTATTTATATTTGGGGCTCCGGACGGGCCCAGTTGGTAGAGCATGCAACTCTTGATCTTGGGGTTGTGGGTTCAAGCCCCATGTTGGGTGTAGATTACTTAGAAATAAAATCTCAGGACACCAGAGTGGCCCAGTCATTGGGCATCTGCCTTCGGCTCAGGTCATGATCTGGGGTCATGGGATAGAGTCCCACATCAGGCCCCTTGATCAGCGGGGAGCCTGCTTCTCCCTCTGCCTGCCCCCCTGCTTGTGTGAGCTCTCTTTGACAATAATTAAATAAAATCTTAAAAACAAATCTCAAATAAAATAAAATATTTAAAGTTTATTTTTTAGTCCTCTTTACACCCAGCATGGGGGGGGTCAAACTTACAACCCTGAGATCAAAAATTGCACGCTCTCCCCACTGAGCCAGTTCAGCACTGCCAGCTCTTATTTACCTTTCTCTTAGTTTTATATAAGATTTTATTTATTTATTTGACCGAGAGAGAGAGAGAGAGCGTGTGCACGGGCACGCAAGAGATCACTGGCAGAGGGAGAGGGAGAAGCAGACACCCTGCTGAGGAAGGAGCCCAACGTGGGGCTCAATCCCAGGATCTCAGGATCATGACTGGAGCCAAAGGCAGACGTTCAATGGACCCACCCAGGTGCTCCAGGGGGTTGTTGTTTTTTCTTTTAATATTGCCAGAAAATGGGGCACCTGGGTGGCTTAGTTGGTTGGGCATTTGCCTTGGGCTCAGGTCAGGATCTCAGGCTCCCTGAGAGCCGGAATCAGGCTTCCTGCTCAGTGGGAAGTCTGCTTCTCCCTCTCCCCTGCTCCTCCCCACTGCTTGTGTGCATGCTCTCTATTTCAAATAAATAGAATCTTAAAAAAACTTAGTTATCCCAATTTTTTTCGTAATTTGCCCTAATTACTACCTACTTTTTAATATAAAGCATTTTTGCAATATGGATGTTAAGTACTAAAGCTATTTTCATATTCAGTGACTGTATCATAGGGATATGCTAATTACTTATGATACTACCCAGTGATTGCCCAACAGTATTAAATGTAGCTTACTTGTGCTTTCAGCTTCTAAATTCAGGAGTTCCTTAATTTATCGTCTATGAACCTCCTGAATAAAAAGTATAAATGTGCAACACTGCAGGTCCATGAAAGAGGAAAGTGCAGATTACATCATCAGATTTTTTTTTTTTTTTTTTGGTCAGAGAAAGAGAGAGCGAGCTTGTGAGCAGGCGAGTGGGTGCACAAGCCGGGGGAGCAGCAGTTCCAGGGAGAAGCAGGCCCCCCGCTGAACAAGGAACCCGATGCAGGACTCCATCCTTGGACTCTGGGATCCTGACCTGAGCAGAAGGCAGACACTTAACCTACTCAGCCACCCAGGCGCCCCTACATGATCAGACTTATGATACACAGCTATGAGAGAACATGAATACTCCGTTAGCCTCTAAGATCCACGATAAATGGCACAAAAGAAACCTAAGCTGGGTGCTTATTTGAGGTCTATTGCCTAGGAACATCAATTAATAACAATAGATTAAGATTCAAATCAAGATCAAAGCCTGCTGCACCTGCAAGACATCTTTAGGATTCCATGCTGTTGGGTGAAAAGAACAAAAATCCCAACACCAGTCATTCACACACATGACTTAACTATTGACTTTGAGAGGTGAGGAACAAAATTCTGTGGAATAGTAGCTAAGCTTTTTCACATCCGAAAGGAGTTACTCCCAAGACACTTCTTATCCCTACAATCATGAGCAATGTATCTATTTTCAAACAAAAAAAGAAATATGCAAAGTCCTTTCCAGAAGAAAAGCTTTTCCAATAAAATTTAAAATTTTTATTAATATTTAAATTATAAACTAAATGTTAGCAACCACTTACAGACATGTTTGCTGTGGGCAAATTAAGATTCGGAGGGCCTACTGGGAAATACAGCTTCGGAATTAATTGCAATAAATCAATCCATCTCCTCAGAAATTGTATGATTTCCTTCGTTCTACAACCCATGATGTGCAAAGTATAATATAACGTGAAATAACTTACCATCTACCCTAAAAGCTACAGAAAATGGAATCGCTATTAGGATCGAATAATAAGACTGGGAAAGTTGGGCAGTTTTTCTTCATATAAAATATAGAAACTCTGAAAAGGTAATACTGTTGGGTGAGCTGTAAAACCCATAAAAACAACAAATCTGCCACAGCGCACAGAGAAACGCATTCAGGTTCCCCGACGCCCCAAGCAGCCAGCCCTCAGTTCAGCACTGGAGACAGAAAGCCACACGTCCTTACGGGAGGTCATGCAGACAGTGGGAAACAAGTGTGCCAAAAAGACAAACACGCCGTCCTCCAACCTCATGGAGGTCTACCAGCAGCCTCGCCGGCAGACTCAGCAGCCCAGGCCCTCGCAGCCGGCGTCCCCTCGCTGGCCGGCCGGCGGACTCAGATCTGAGGTGTCTCGCTGCAACAGGGAAAGTGGTCTTCGGTCCGAAACAGGACGGGCGGCTCGTAGCCGCTCTGCTGGGGCCTGCCGGAGGGCGCCTTGCTGAACAAGGAGGGCACGCTGATCGTGTGCAGCAGCTTCCTGAAGGCGCTGGGGAAAGCACCCAGCTCGGCCTCCGCCCTGGCCACCTGCTCCTCCATCCTGGCCACGCGGGCGCCGATCATCCCCACGAAGGCCTCCAGCCGGTCGATCCTGCTGTAGACCCGCCGCATCTCCGCGGCCTTCGCGTAAATGCGAGGCACACCCTCACTGACGACGTGGGAGGAGTCCCCGCGCAGCATGTCCAGCATGCCCACGAACTCGTCCACTCTGGTGAGCAGGTCCTCCAGGCTGGAGTCCAGGGCCTCGACCTCGGGCCGCTCCCCGGCTCCCGGCAGCAGGCAGGCGGCGTAGCCCGCGGCGGCGCGGCGCAGCAGCGGCAGATCGCGGCCCGGCGCGCCCAGCTCCGACGCCTCGTCCTCCCACGGCCCCGAGGCGCTGCTGTGGCTCTGGGACACATTGCCGCTGTCCCCGCTCCACGCTGCTCCGGGGAGTTCGGCCTCGTCCTCCGCCGACCCCTCGCGCGGCGGCCCACGACCCGGGGCGCGACCCTCCATGGCCCGCCGCGGCCGGGATGCCGGCCCCGCTTCCGGGCTCCCAGTTCTGCTTCCGGCTCCTGCGCGCGCGCGCGTCCCAGCAACCGGCTTTTGCGCGCTCACGTACACGCACGCGCGCCGGTCTCTGTTTCCAGACCTGGACGCTCCTCCGCGCGCGATGTGAACAGAACTAGATTGAGACGCGTGCGTCCTCACTGTATCTTTCGCATGGTCACACAATCAGGTAACCTCCATCCAGATCAAGATATAGGACATGTCAAGGACCCATGAAGAGCTTCCCACTGTCCCTAGTTTCTTCTTGCTGCTCATACCAAAGTCAAAGAGAGAAATAAACAGGAGTTCTCCAGAACCTGGCTCTTCTCGATGACTCTGAACGTTTTCATCTTCTTTCCACTTTTCCCCAAACACTTGGTATTGTCAACATTTTCATTTTTAGCTATTCTAGTGGGTGTATAGTGAATGCTATCTCAGCGTGGTTTTAATTGGCATTTCCTGTTGAATAGTGAACTTTAGCACCCTTTTGTATATTTATTGGCCATGTGGATATTCCCTCTTCTGAAGTGCTGGCTCAAGTCTTGCCCATTTTTATTTTTTATTTTTTAAAAAGATTTTATTTATTTATTTGACAGACAGAGATCACAAGTAGGCAGAGAGGCAGACAGAGAGAGAGAGAGGAGGAAGCAGGCTCCCGGCTGAGCAGGGAGCCGGATGCGGGGCTCCATCCCAGGACCCTGAGATCATGACCTGAGTCGAAGGCAGAGGCTTAACCCACTGAGCCACCCAGGAGCCCCATTTTTATTTTTATTTTTTTAAAGATTTTATTTATTTACTTGTCAGATCACAGCCAGGGGGATCCAAGAGAGAAGCTGGTTCCTCGCTGAGCAAGGAGCGCAATGTGGGACTCGATTCCAGCCGAATGCAGACACTTAACTGGCTGAGCCACCCAGGTGTCCCATCTTGCCGGTTTTTAAATTGAGTTATTTGTCTTTTCCTTATTGATCTATAGACATTCTCAATACAGTTTGAATGTGAATCCTTTGTTATCTATATCCCTTTAATAAATTCTAATTCATCAAACCAGGAATGTTTGGAGAGTGAAAGGGGACACTCAGGATACAAGATACAAATCATTTTGTGTGTGTGTGTGCTGTATGATCTTTAATTAACTATAGTCTTCCAGTCAAGTCACCTAGGGACCATTTTACCCACT
Source organism: Enhydra lutris kenyoni (assembly GCF_002288905.1). Lineage (NCBI taxonomy): Eukaryota > Metazoa > Chordata > Mammalia > Carnivora > Mustelidae > Enhydra > Enhydra lutris. The sequence continues at coordinate 65,355,085 of NW_019154105.1, read as the reverse complement.
GCTCTGTTTGGTCGCCAGTCTCGTCTCTTTCTTCAGCAATGGTGAGGTGGATACCCTTTCCCTGGGGAAGAGAAATCTGTGTTTGTTCCCTTTGCCAATAACAAAAATGTTAAGAGAGTTGAGTGGCAAATCAGTTGCCATTGGCATCTTTCACGTGAACAGTATCAGAAGACCAGGGTGTCTCTCTCTGTTGGTGATCACACCAGTTCTTCCCAGGTTTGCACTCTGGTCACCCTACACAGATAGCCAGTGTCGCACTTGCTGAAATCAGTAATCTCTCCAGTCTCCCAAATCAATCTGAATGGTGTCATTCACCCTGATGAAGGGCTCAGGACAGCGGATGGAGCAAGCATCATGAGTCACCAGATGAGGGATTCCTTTTGTCCCCACAAAGATCTTCCTCACTTTGCACAACTTACACTTGACCTTCTCAGGTGTAATCCAATGAACAGCAAAGCGACCCTTGGTGTCATACATCAGATGGAAATTCTCCCCCAGTCTTGCCACTGCTGATGAGACCCATAAAACCAGTAGGATACATTATATCAGCTTGGATATTGCCATCATTCTTAATAAAATGCTGCATACAGATCTTTATTTCATCTCCTATTAGGGCATACTTAAGTCTGTTCCTTAGGAAAATGATTAAGAGGCGGATATTCTCTCAGCTTATGGGACCAGTAGACGGGTGAGGAGCAAACACACTGGTCAGTTTATCCAGCATCCAATACTACCTGCTTCAGATAGCCTTGGGACCACGAGCTGTGGCTGCACTAGGCAGGAGACGAGCAAGATATAAAATCTTGGGCAAACCATATCACGTAATTATTATGGGACTATAAGGATCGTGAGATGATCATTACAGATCATATGTCCAATGCCCAGTTTAGAGCAGCACGTGGAAACTGACCTCAGAGATATGTGTTCGAGTTAGCCAGCTTGTCCATGGCCACAGAACAAGTAACTGGAGGGACTAGGAGCACCTAATGCAGGATGTTTCTGACTTCAAAACCTTTAGCACAAACAACCTCCATTCACTATCATAATAACTATAACACTATCACCACTTATATCTGCTGGTGCTTTGGTATTTGCAAATCACTTTCCTGCACATCACCTCACTTACACATCTTCCCATCGATGGATATTCAGGCTGGGATCACCGGTTTTTACTTAAAGACTGGAATACTGAAGCTCTAACCTGTGGCACTATTGTAAGCAGAATCCCTCCAAAGTTCAGCTAGTGGGACACTCACTGAACAAGCCTGCAAAGAGACTCCACCCACTCCACAATGGCATACTCTCGGTGCTCAAACATTTTTTGTTAAATGAATGTTAAAGCTGAATTTTACTGGTCCCCTGCTGTTTTTCAGGTCCTATAGGTGTTAAGGACAGAGACCAGGACGCACTGTCAAGGAGCCTCCAACAGACAGAAGCGCTTATATTTTATGAAAGGAGGCCTTATCTCTAAAACATTCCCTAAGGCCCTACTTGTGTCCAGGCTGCCAGGAGGGGCTGAGGACAGAGCTGAATCAGAAGTGGCCCTTTATCTTAGGTTGCTCACAGTCTGGTGAAGATGATGCAGGCAGGTTGGGTCCAAGAACCCAGAGGGGGTTCGGGGTCCCTGCAGGACCAACTTTGCATGGGACAGAAATCAAACACAGGCCAGAGAAAGTAAAAACAGTTTATTAAATAGTGAGAGAAACAGAATTTAGCAGACAGACTGGGAGACTCAGAAAGGAGTCTCTTCCTGGCTTGGGTCTAGGGGTTCATATTGGAAAGGGATCTAGGGCAACTATTCCTTCAGGAATCCAGAATAGGGTCCGATCAAAGGTGAGTGGCAGGTCAGTAATAGGTGTTATTCTATAAATCATTGAAGGTACGGGTTACTGATGCCAGCGTCTGCCAAGTCTTGTTCAAAGTTAACGTCCTGGGAACATGTTTGGGATCTAGCTCTTCTTAGATGTTATCAGGTGTTTGGGGGCCTAGGACAAAAATTCAGAGAATAGGGTGCCTGGGTGGCTCAGTTGTTAAGTTTCTGCCTTCAGCTCAGGTCATGATTCCAGGGTCCTGGGATCAGTCCAGACATCGGGCTCCCTGCTCGGCAGGAAGTCTGCTTCTCCCTCTCCCGCTTCCCCTGCTTGTGCTCCCTCTCTCTTTGTGTCTCTTTGTGTCAAACAAATAAATAAATTCTTTTTTAAAAACCTCAGAGAATGATTAACTCTCTTGTTTCCCCTTTGAAGTGGGAACATAGCTTGTTTGGTTTAACTGGATGCAGAAAAAAGAACATAAGTACTTGTGGCCTAAACAGAAACCACAGAGACAGGACCTTTCTAAAATGGAGTCCCTTCAGTTACCCTACCTCAAACAGAGAACAAAAACCTACTGACCAGAACAATCCAAGGCAGTGGGAGAAAAATCCGCCCAGGACAAAAAGCTGGGAGCAAGGGGTGAGAAAAGAGCAGTTAGAATCCTGGGTTTTTGGCAAGGGAAGTGAGGGCAAAAATGAACTTTTGGGACTTCATCAAGATCAAAAGCTTTTGCACAGCAAAGGAAACAGTTAACAAAACCAAAAGACAACTGACAGAATGGGAGAAGATATTTGCAAACGATATATCAGATAAAGGGCTAGTATTCAAAATCTATAAAGAGCTTATCAAATCAACACCCAAAGAACAAATAATCCAATCAAGAAATGGGCAGAAGACATGAAGAGACATTTCTGCAAAGA